>NW_005842516.1:766488-800059 GCF_000455745.1 Alligator sinensis | reverse complement strand
TTCCCTACCCCTTTGCTCATGCCCCATAGGTTTTCCCTTATCACACAGCTTTCCAGTGTGACACCCAATACTTGCTTCCCCTCCAGTGAATCCCAGCCTTTCGCAGATGCCTAAGGCGACCCAGGCTATTTCCCTCTGGTCTCGCCTTTAATTGCACCCCACACAGGCTTGTGGGTTCCTGGTGGCTGCGTCTCTGTGTGGATCAGCCTATCATATCCTCTAGCCCCGACTTGGTTGCTCAGGGCTGCATGGTCTCAGGCCCTCTGGAGGTCCCCTCATGAGCTCCGGCCATCCCTAAAGGGTGGATCAGCCCCACAGGGCTCCGTCTTTCCACTCTGTCCCTGCACATATACCTTCTCTTTTAATGGAACCCACCCAGCCAATCAGGAGGCTGGAATTTTTGCTGGCTTCCTGAGGGCTCACTTTGTTTTCCTGGCCTCTTACTGGAACTTCTCTCTTCTAAGTTGTCTCTGCTGGGGATGGCTTTCATTTGCCCTAAGTTTGGCATCCTTAGAGGGACAAACTTCTTGTTTCCTATGCTACATGAGAAGGGACATACCTCCTCTGCTGCAAGGTGCACTGTGCCCAGCACGGAGCACTCTGCTTCAAGGAACATGCACTTTAAGCTCATTAGAACAGGAAGTATGGAGGCGCGATATGCCTAAATGAGAACTGAGGAGCCTAGGATCCCTGGGTCCATGACTGAAGAGCAAATCAGTTAGTGGAGCTGTTCTCCATTCACTGCTTGTGGGCAAGCCCACTCAGTGAAAAGTCTTTGAACAAGAGATTCAGGCCTTTCAGTGCCTCCTGACCCAGAAGAGTCTGCCTGCATAGAAAGGTTGGAAGATCCACTTCCCAGCATGAGTTAAAAACATTAGCCATATAGGTGTGGATTCACTAGAGAACCGCCTTTGATTAAGTAAGAAATTGTCAAGCCCAAGACGATCTGCATAAGAAGAGATGAGGTCAAAGGCTGTAGGTGGCAATACCTTGTCCAAAGAGTGCTCACATTGTTCTGTATATTGGGAGCCATCAAACAAAACTCTTCTTTGAGACACTAGGTATACAATGCATGTGTCTACACTGAATCCTGAATTACCCGGTCCACAGCTGGATTGATGGGTTACAAGTGGAGAAACATTACAGAATGCCAAGAAACAAAAATGAAAATGATCTCACCCAATTATTGCTGTTGTTCTTAGTAAGATGGCTTCCTAAATACACCATCATGTATGTCCATGTCTCTGATGTGTCAAAGGCTGTCATCAGTGGGCCTTGTTAAGCACTAAGTTACTGTAGTTTTACAGCAATACTCCTAACATGAGTCCAATAGTATTATCTTAGCATGCAAGTAGCCTAAGACAGCAGTGTCTGAGGCCCTTTATAAGATAGACATGCAAGATTCAATACCACAGTAGTTCCAGCCCTGGAGCAAACCCACATGTTTATCTGGCCCTGTGTGCTGGCACAATCCAGAGCATGGGACAATACCATCTGGCTTACTGGGCTCCCCACAGAGCCAGAAATTCAGCAGCAGGGGTATGATGCTGGCATCAATTGTTGGGTCTCAGAAAGCAAAAGCCATTAATCCTAAAAAAATTCCCCCAGCACCAAATATTCAGCTCCAAATCATCTGGCCGCATTTGGACCATGGGATGGAGGTTGAAAACTGCTGCTTTGAAGGATCCTGAGTTTCCTATATTGCTGAGCAGGCACTTTCTTTAAAAAAAAACAACAATCTCTGTATTGTTTGGTGTTTAGCAACCAAAGCCAAGAGGCACCTCAGACTTTGCTTATAAGGAATACAGGTTCTTTGAACCTAATCCAGACATCTGTTTGACCCCATTGCTTTTTTCCCCACCAAATCAAATCTGTGTAACCCACTGGCTTCCATTAAGGTGTAATGAAATACATTATAAAAAGTACTCTATATCTAGAGGAGGAGGGAGAATCATTTTCCAACTCCATTAATTTTGTTGACTTTCCCTCCTTTCTTTTCTTAAGCTTTACCAGATGCTATTCTTCTTAGATTCAGGAAAATGGTTGGTTGAATAGTAAATGTTGTTTCATGTGAATATATATTCACAATACAACAGCACTGAAAAGCCCAGATCACTGAACTGGATCTACAGAGGCAGCTTCTGTAAACATCCAAAGTTAAGTCTAATTGCAGGGCCCTATTTCTATGCATCTGGGTGCAAGATCAGTTCCAAATCTATTATCACCCACATGCTTGCCTTTGGTAACTTAACTTAAAATAATGAGTATTTTCCAGATATGATTTTTACATTCTCAAGACAAATTATTCATCAAATGAACCATGCATTGTTCCTTTTCCCTTTCACTCAAAATGTTTTATCATCACACCTTAATTTGACATGTACATTCTCATCACCAGTACTTTAGAATACCTAAGTACCAGTACTTTAGAAACCTATGAAAAGTGTGAGCATTTAGGAGTTTTTGGGAAATTAGACATTTTTCAAGGATTAAATGTAGCTTTTTATTTGGTCTAAAATCACAGGCAATTGAAAGCAAATGAACAAAGCAGAAAATGAAAGTGAGAGGAAAATCTCCCAAATTACAAACCATTCCAAGAAAAAACAGTTCACCTTCAACCAGCCATGACTATGTTTATTAATGATAGCAATGGCAATGTGACAACTAGATGAACTCCAAAGTTTCAAGTTCCCTTGAATAGGGGAATTCCCAACACTTCTGTGGAAGCTGTGGCACTGTACAGAAAAGGGAAAATGACTGACCTGGAAGAATGAATCCCTTGATTTTGGTCTCTTCCCCAAAAAGTGCTTTTGCTGGGGATTGGATGGGGAAGGTGTGGGGATGTGGGGGGCAGGAACAGACCTGAAAGTGAGTATCAAAATTGAGGAGACACCTACAAGTTCAATGCCATGAATAGTAGGCTACAGTTTCCTAACTTTGCTGGTTTGAATACTTTCTGAGAAGTTGTGAATTTTGGCTCTTTCAAGCACAGGAGGTATTTAAGTATTGGTACCCCATGTCCTGGGTAAATATTCTAATACCTGAGCTGTAGAGCTGCTTGTCACTATCAAAACTGGCGCTGTCAGGGCCAACAAATCCCTAACGTACTCACCATACATCCATAAGGAAATATGGGAATTAAATTATTATCCCCAGTAAAGGCAGACTCCTTGCACTTAATAGCATTCTTCACTGCCTCCTGGAAAAGTGAACTGCTGATGTTAAGAAAACTAGTGGCAGGGAATTTGTCAAGAGGAACAAGAGCACCGCAATATTCCTTCAGTGAGCCATCAATAGTTTTCCCTTTTTTTCTGTCACTCCCCTCTCACTTGTAATCCTCCACTTTACCAACCAAAAAACTCCAGGTTTTCTGATTCAAGGATTATAAACAAAGTAAACTCTTTAGACTGATCATCTGCTCACCGCAAGAGCACTTTGTATCTTTGATGGTTTTTCCCTTTTTTCCCTTGAAGTTTGGCAACCAGAATTGTACATATTGTTCTACCTGAGGTCTTTTTGATACACTAAGTTAAATTTTCTTTGAATACATTAAATATATTTTTAAACATACATGCACATACTCCTACCATTCACACATAATCCCCTCACACTCCAAATTAAAAAATAAAATAATAACTCATTATCCAACATCTATACACAAAATATGGGAATTAATTTTTTGTCCAAGCATAGACATAGAGAAAGACAGGATTCTTTGCTCTTCCTTAGAAGACTGCCTAACTTAAAGAGCGAAGTGCTGATGTTAAGAGAACAAATAGGAGGCAATTTTTCAAGACAAAAAAAAGCATCACAATATATCTTCAGAGAGGCATCGGTGGGTTTATCTATTTTCTTATCACACCCCTCTCACTTATAATCTTCCTTTTTTCTTTCTGTCTCACTAATAACACAAAAAAAAAAAATACATGCAAGTCTTGACCCTGGAAAAAAGTCTTTTCAGGTGTTGAGGATATCACTTGTAGATGCAATATAAATACCTCCCCTAATTGCCCCTCCCCTCTTGGAAACAAAGCATCAATATCCTTCTGACACTGACACTGAGAGTTAATGTGGAAGTCTGAGTATTTTCCAACTACCTTAGGGATGTGGAGCTTTTGCATAACAACCTACTAGTTGGCACGTCTACATGAGATGCTAACTGCACAGTAGCCAAATAATGCTGCACAGTAGCGTGTCACAACACAAATGGTGCTAATATACTACTGTTCAGTATTACTAGGCTACGCTCAGTAGCACTACTAAAATGGTGTTCAATGACATTACTGCACATTTATTTAGTACTTGATTATAAAGTGCTAAATTCAATCCACAGTAAATATTGCACATTAATGAACATGTATATGTGCCCATTGCTTGCTCCACATCATTTAAGGCACCTAGGTTTGCACTGTGAATAGCCAGAACTGCACTAGAAGATGTACATGCTATCTTTTCATACAGAAGGATGTGTGCATTTATCAACTTTTATGCCTTTTGCATTGTTTATGTTCTTACAGCAGAAGGGAATAAGTCCTGTGCAGTATGTGTGTGGGTGGATTTTTGCTTGTTCATGTCTATATACACAATTGCACAGCTATGTCTCTGCTGTCCATGAAATGACTCAATTCGGTGTGTGCATGTTTCTTTCCCACATGCTCTATGTTTGTGTTTGGGGGTAATAGAAAATAAAACTTGCTCTGTCATGAGTTGAGAAAGTGTGGCCTTACCCCATCCTTTGCTGATCAGTACAACTCCTCTGGGCTGGGATTCAATAGTTATCCCAAACTGAAGGATTGCTAGTAAGGGCCATGCTTAATGTAGTACTGCAGGTTGCTTTCAGGGCTATCCACAGTCCCTGGGATGGAGCAGCACAGAGTTTTCAGGCCACAACTGTAGTGCATGAGTGCAGTCGCTGGCAGGTCTGTAAGCTGTGAGCTGGAAACACCTGGCGTCAGTCCAGTGCAGACTGGTTGGCTTTGCAAATCTATCAGCAGCAGTGGCAGGACTTCTCCCAAGCCCCCTGCTCCCTGACCACTCCCTGGCTGGGTTGCAGGAACAGCTATGCCCACTCTGGGCTGAGAGAAAGGAGAGAAGGGAGAAACTATGGCAACTGATTGGCCCTGGTAAGGGTTCTCGTGGACCAAGCCATACTATGGTCATTGGCGGCAATCAGGTTTTCTGGCTCCCTGGGCCAAATCTAGTGGCTCTATGGGATGGATCCAATCTGCAGGCTGACCCCTTTATTAGTACACTGAAAGAGGTGTGTGTGTGTGTGTGTGTGTGCATGCGCACGCGCGTGTGTGTGTGTGAATATTGGGCACACTGGGGGCAAGGCAGGCTGTAGGTGATACTTTAAACACTGACAAAAAAGGAAACACGGGTCATGAGCAGGCAGCGCAACAGAGTATCTATAGTGAAGAGACCTCTCAGGGCTCCTTGTTTGGGATGAGACAGCCATGTAATAATGTGGATGACACAGAGCCCAAAAGCACTGGAGACTTGCCCATGCAGCCTCACAGCCACTGCCAGTTGTCTATTCATCAACCCCCTGTTGAGCACCCAAGGTGGTTATCCCAGTCTCTCCACCCTTGTTAAGCCACTGTAGACATCAATGGCAGAGGAACCTATGGCCCCTGTCACACACTACTTATATTAGGCAACTCACTAGTTTAAAAAAACCCAAACAAAAAACCATAAATTTAGACTGGCCACACTTTAAAGTAATTAACACAGAAGTCACTGGTTAATTGCATAATACATTTACATCAGCCACATATTCAAAGTAATAATCGCATATTAAATATGACTATACAACTATAAAAGGAGCCAACCAGCTACAAAGTTAGTCCTTGAAAATGTGTATCCCCTCTACAGCTGGTTTCTCCCCAGCTTTAATTTGAACATGTAGCAGGGACCTGTAACTTATTGCTGTGATATACTGGCACAGCTGGGAAGCAGCTGTAGTCAGCAGTGAAGGGATCAGGAAGGCTGTGATGGGAGCCAGGCTGTAAGTGTACTAGTCTGTGATCTGGGGTGGAGATCTATCAACCTAAGGGGCCCATTCTCTGGGACAGCAGGAAATTGCAGGCCAGAATTAATGCATACTAGCAGAGCAGAGGCTGCAGGCTGGAAGGTCAGGGCTAGTATAACAGGAGGCCATACATCAGGACCAAGAAGCACTGGCAAAACTGTAGGGTAGAGGCCCATGGCTGAGACTGGAGGGTGAACAAAAGTTCTATGTGGAAAGCCAGAGATGGCAAAGTGGCTGGAGATGAGGACTTATGACACTGGCAGTGCAGGGAGGCAAGTTTACAGGTAGGACAGGTGTGCTTGTCATAAGGTAGGGGCACTGACTGATCTGCAGATCACAACATCTCAGCTTGCAACCAGGCCCAGCCTTGTGGGAACCTGGGCTTTGTTTTAATGTCAAGGTCACTGCACCGGACCTCTGTACATTTTTTCCATTACGCAAGAGCTGGAAGGAATTTAGGAAGAAAGGCATCTCCATTCACAGGTCTCCTTTCACCATCCACATCAGGAACTCCTTGACATTCCAGCCTTCCATTCCTTTCCTTTTTCTCACTGTAATCTTTGCTTCTTGACTTTCTTAGCAATCCCAATGAGACTGCACTCAGATCTTCATTTCACAACTAAGCTTCTCCTCTAATGGCCCTCAGTGGAACCCATTAAAATAACAAGTGATTTTCTTTGTCTCTGACCTCAAGAGGTTTGTGAAAACTCCCCATACAGTAAAGATCTCAATAGCTCATTCTGATACTCCTCGGGGTGTTTGTTACAATTCATGAAGTTGGAATGAGCGTTGCAATCTGTTTTAAATCTCTGTAGGGCTTAATGTGTTGCATGGATTACTGAAGAGATTTCTTTTGGTGTGTGTGTTGACAGGGAGGAGGATTTCAATGAGCCCAGAACATATTTGTTTATTTATTTAATCCTAATTAAGAACTGAAATTAATATGAATTACATTAAATGGACCTTTCCTGGTGGGAACCTGTCACTCCAATCTTGCACCAGGCATCAGCAGACATAGGGCAAAGCAATTTGTAGACAGACCCTTCCTTGCAACTTCTGAGATCAGTCACCAGGGGCAAAGCAAAGTGGTAGAAGTGTAGTGGGACAGTTAACCAGATAGTTTATAAGAAAGGAATTATGGAATGGACAGACACATAGAAAAATGACTGTTTAGCAGCTGAACAGATGATTATACAAATGGATACTTCCAGACAGTTGGAGAGGTAGTTTATTTTGAATACAAGCATATGCATATCTCTACATACTCTCCAAAACTTCCCCCACAGATTTCTCTCCCCAAAATAGTAAATTTACTGAAATAGAGAGGTGAGGATGTTCTGATCCAGCATTCAGTTCACATCCCCCTGTTTGCCTTCTGAGACTACGCAGAGTGAGATGGGGAGGAGAGAAGAGTCAGTATCCCATATAGCATTGAGGTTTTCATAGGGCTGCTAGTACAACAATAACTAAGAGGAGGACCAGAGTGCGAAATTCATTCCTGACTCCGGAAACATGTAAAGCATACTGGGGATGCTGGCATGAACCAGTGATGTGCCAGTCCCAGCTAACCTATCCAGCCAACAGTACATTTGTTGAACTGTAATGAGTGCCCTGCAGAGTAGGGCTGTGCAAAATAGCAGCTTTCTGCTTCGACTTCTGTTTTGACTTTTTGACAGAACAGTGTTTCATTTCAAGTTCCATCTAATTTCAAAAGCACAGTTCTGTTTCATTTAGTCAAACCTGTTTTGCTGTTTTGATGCTGTTTTAATGATTCGCCCATAGGCTATTCCTCACCCAGCGCCTAGAAGATTGGTGCTGCCGCTGGTTCCAGCCGGCAGGACCAGTCTCCTGTGATCTGGCAAGCAGATTGGGGGCCTGCACTCCTGGGAGGAGTCTGACACAGACCCTGTAGCCCTCCCAGGGGTGTGGGCAAACCCCTGATCTGCCTGCTGGATGACAGAAGGCTGCTTCTGCCACCTGGGACCAGCAGCATTGGCAATCTTCCCAGCCTCAGCTGCGCCCAGCGCCGGTTCTAGCTTGCAGCACCAGCCTTCTGTCATCTGGCAGGCAGATTGTGAGCCCCTGCACTCCCAGGAAGAGTTGTCAGAGCCCCACAGCCCTCCTGGGAGTGCCAGATCACAGGAGGCTGCTCTGCTGTCTGGGATGGTGCTGGGTGCAGCCCACACGCAGCACTGGGAAGATTCGTGCTGCCATTGGCCCCAGCTGGCAGCACCAGCTTCCTATCATCTGGCAGGCAGATTGGTGGCCTGACCACACCCCCAGGAAGTGTGCAGGGTCTTTTTCAGACTGCTCTCAGGGGTACAAGCCCCCAATCTGCCTGCCAGATGACAGGAGGCTCATTCTCCTGCCTGGGGACAGTGGCAGGCCTGCCCAAGGCAAATCAGCTCATTCAGGAACCCACCCCCAGGATCAGAACCAGCCTCCTGTCACCCCCAGGAGCAGTCCGGCACAGCCCCCGCAGCCCTCCCAGGGGTGTGGGCTGGCCCCTGATCTCCCTGCCACCTGGGACAGCGCTGGGACAGCGCTGGGCCCAGCCCGCACCCAGCACTGGGAAGATCAGTGCTGCTGCTGGCCCCAGCCAGCAGCACTGATCTTCCTGGCACTGGGTGCAGGCTGTGCCCAGCATTATCCCAGGCAGCAGGAGTAGCCTTCTGTGATCCAGCAGGCTGATCAATGGCCTGAACCCCTGAGAGAAGTCCAGCACAGGGCAAGCCCCCAGTATGCCTGCTGGATCACAGGAGGCTGGTGTTTCCTGCTGGGACTGGTGGCAACACCGATCTTCCTGGTGCTGGGTGCCGACTGCACCAAGTGCTGGTCTGAGGCAGCAGCAGCAGCCTCCTTTCATCCAGCAGGCAGATTGGCTGCCTGCCTGCACCCCTGGGAGGAGTCTGTTACAGCCCTGCAGCCCTCCCAGGGGTGAGGGCAAGTCCCCAGTCTGACTGTTGGATGACAGGAGGCTGCTGCTGCTAGCTGGAACTAGCACTGATGCCAAGCCTGGCTTTGAAACCCAAAACTTTTAGAAACTTTTGAAACATTTCAAGTGCGCTTGTTTTGTTTCAACACTGTTTTGAAGACTTTTGTTCCATTTCAATTTTGCTGTTTTGAGCTCAAAACACAATGACACAGCTTCAAAATGAAACATGGGGTAAAATTTCGCATTGCCCTACTGCAGAGCATCACTCTGCCTGGAGGTCATTAGTACAGTGTATGAATCAGGTAGAGACTTGTAGAGCTAGGTCTAATCCTTAACTGATGGAAACAGGCTTTATTCATTTGCTTTCATTGGAAATGCATTCAGTCATCCCAGTTGAAGACCTAGCCCTAACTGTCCCTCTTCTACAAAGGCTCAAAAATACATAAGCTTCAGTCATTCAAACATATGCCCTCACTCCCAAATAGTAAGCAAATGTTCATCACCTAACACAAACATGGAGAGGACTACATATGTATATACCCAAAAGGAGGCAGATAAATATATGCACATGAAAAAACACAAATGGATGCTGTGACCTACTCCCAACACACAGGCGTAACCCTGCTTATGTTATATGTATTCTGTCATGATCATTTGTATTCTTTCTCTGTATTATCTCATGAGGTTGAATATCCATAGTGTTGGGGACTACTTGGACCTATTTTTAGCTATTTGTGGGAAGTATATGAATGTAAAGGGCAGGGTGCCCCGAATCGTATCTCCAGGCTCTCCTGATAAAATTGTAAAGTTCGTAGGGGTGCAGATTCTTTAAGAGGGAGTTGGGCAAAGGGCACTGAGGGGTCAGCACTCACTTTGGGCTGTAAGAAAGTCTGCAGTGGTGGAACCTCCAAATCTAGATTCATCTGGGATCTCTCCTGCCCTTCACACCACACTTCAGAGTTGTCCCTTGGAAAGCATTTCACAGGCTGTCCTCAGCCAAGAAAAAAAGGAGGTGTAAGCACAAGTCTCTATGAGTACTTAAGGCTGAGCTTTGTTACCCATGAGTTGTCAAAGGACTGGGCAGAAATGTGGTACATAATCCTACTGGTGGGTAGTTCAAGGTCCAAAGACCTGGAGTTGTATAAGTATAGGCAGATCTAGGATTCTCAAAAGTCGGGGGTGAGGCAGATACCACAAGTTTCGCAGGAGTGGATGCAACCCATAACTCCCAGTGACTCTGCACCCAACTTGCTTTTGGGTTACAACACCTCCATTTTTATCTGTTCCATCAGGCATTGCATGTTGGACAGCTGAGACTGCAGTTAGAAGACATGCCACACTCCACTTCTCCATGGCCCCACGCACCTGAATCCTCTGGAGAATCCTGGAAGCAGAAACTGAGATTAGACTATGGAAGGCATAAGGGTGTGTAGCAAACCCCTCAGTTTTTCTTTTTTTTTTAAATTTATTTTAAAATGCATTCCCCAACCATTTCTGACATTTTCCATTCCCTCTCTGTTCCTGATAGATAAGTATAAGTGAGCTCAGACTTAGGATCAGCTTTAACATTTTTATTTTGGTAGCAAGTTTTTGATTTTGGATATCCACTGGTTTTTTTGTATAATTATTAGGTTTGTATTGGTTTTTACTGTTGTATATTGTATTATTATCATTTTTGTATTGATTTTTATTTTTTTATATGGATATTGTATGGTTTAGGCCTGTGTTTGTAAGTGAACCAAAGTCATTTCAATTTTCCATTTCAGATGTCAAGCCTCCATCTTGTGTCCTCTGCTTGGGCATCCCCTGTTGCAACTGTATGAGTCACGTACCCCTCCCAAGTAAACTGGTTCCCGGATGAATGAGACTGATTGGGAATGACTGAAATACAATGGTAGCAGGCCTCTGCTGAATGGTCTGTAATGACTGGGCCATCACCTCGCATTGATTCATCCAGGAACCACAGACCTCACCCAGGAACAGAGACAAGAATCCACCATTTGAAAGACAGAAGACCCTGCAGAACCAGCAACTCTATCATTGTATCCCACCATTACAAACACCTGTAACTGCACCTCCCTGCCTGGAGCACACATGCTCAGTACACCAGGGGCTGACCCTTGCCTAGGCATGCCTCCTGTCACTAGGATCACACAAGGTCTGCCCCTATAAAAAGAGGCAGTGAAGACAGACCCAGTGGGATGCCCTCTCCATCTGGACCAGCACCATGTCACATCACCTATCCACCCAGAGGCCCTGCTGGAGACCCCCCTCTGGACAACATCTACTGGACAAGGACCCCTTTCCAGCCTGGGATAAGCAGATATTATCTGCACACCTCCTCCTACAATTTGGGCGCTCTCTCTCTCTCTCTCTCTCTCTCTCCTCCTGGACTTCCGTGGACTTCAACCCCTGCACCAAGCCTCTCTAAGCCCTGCTGCCAGTGTGTGTGTTTGCGCGCGCGTGTGTGTGTGTGTGTGTGTGTGGGTGTGGGTGGAACCAATAAGACATTGTGTAACCATCTCCCCTGTTCAATAAAACCACTGTCATTTGCAACCCCGAGTTGGCTCATGTTTTACTGAATCCCAGTCCCTTCCCTATCTTAAATTCCAGCCTTGTTCTCTCTCTCTCTCTCTCTCAGCTCCAGCCCCCACCCCTCTCCACTAATTTCCCGATCTCCTCCCAATTTCATCTCCCCTTTTCTGGCACCTCTCAGCCTCTCCTTGCTTTCATACTGTCCCTGCTGCTTTTCAGCCTCCCATGCCATCTACTGCCTTTTCCCTGTGACTTTCTGTTGCCTTTCTCTGCTTTCCCACTGCCCTGCAACCTTTCAGTCTCTCCTGCTGCTTTTCCTATGATTTTCTGCTCTCTCCCTGCTCCTACTGTCTTTTCCCTGTGACTTTCTGCTGCCTTTCTCTGCTTTTCCACTGCCCCTGCCACCTTTCAGTCTCTCCTGACTTTTTTCCTGTGATTTTCTGCTGTCTGTCTCTCTGTTTTCAGGCTCCTCCATCATCTGTAGTCATCCCCCTCCCGCCTGCCTGCAGCTTCCCAGCTCCTCCTGGCTGTCCTGCAGTTTTCTCCAGCAGCTGGAGCCTTTCTCCAGCTCCCAGCACCTACTGCCACTTCCTGCAACTTCTCTAGCTGCCCTGGAGCCATCCTCTGGCTCCCCACACCCAGAGCCCCTCTTTAACACCCACACTTTCCCTTAGTCCCATTTCCCCTCTCCCCACCTACCTTTTCAGCTCCCCCATAGCCCTGGCTCCAGTCCCAGTCTCTGTGCCCGCATTGCTCCCCTTTTCTGCAGGCTTTGGGTGTTGTCTTTTAATTAATTAAGATCAATTAACCTAAATTTACCCCTGAGCCTCAGTTCTTCAGCCCAGGCCCCTCTAGTCTACCGGTTCTAATCCCGGTCCTGGTGACTTTCACTCCCAGCAACTTTCACTCTCTCAACTTCTACTATCTTACCTTAACCTTTCCCTAGGTATCCCAAGTACACCAAGCACATACATACATACACATCACAACACCCAAGTTAGGAACTTACCTGTGTTTATGTGTAGGTGGGTTGTATGTGTGTGAACTGGTGAGTGTGTGTGTTTGTGTGTGTGTGTGTATATATAATTATGGTTATAATTTGTTCAAGATTGAAAGGGAAGAGAAAGCATGCCGTGTTGCTCTATATGTACAAGACTTATGCACTTTTTGGGAGGTGCCATACAAAATAGCCGAAAGAACTATTGAATGTCTTGGTATCAAGGGAAAAGGTGAGAATATCAGGGACAAATAAGATGGTGACAGTAGCATAGCTGCATTCCCATTTCTGAGCACATGGCCTAAGCAGCAGCTGTGGACTTAAGTCCCTGAAGAAAGTTAAATTTTCTTTCTTTTTCAAATCTGTGCTCATAGTCACCCCCCCTTCCCATATCCCCAGCACCAATCTTCCACTGCCACTTTCCCTTACTGTCCTGGGGGTGAAGGCAGATCCTGTCCTGTTTCATACAGGTTGATTGGAGGCTAGACTGGTGTAAAGGAGGAAGGGGGGGTGCAGGAGGGGGGAACCCAGATATATTGTATTCTCTCTCTCATTTTATTTTAATTTAATTTTAATTTCTTTCTCCATATTCCCACACCCCAAAGACAAGTGGTGTCACAATATATTACACATTCCAGGGTCCAGTATAGATCCATTCTTTTTAATTGGCTGTATGTATAAAACACATAATTCAACAGAACTGCAATACAGGTAAGGTTCCAGATATAAATCAGCCTTACTCATTATATCCAGGGAAACCAGCTCCTTGTTTCTCATAGATCATTGACTTTGTTCAAGGTACAGTGATATACACCAGGAAGGATTTGGCCCATGAATTTATAAATGATGTGTGTGATTTGAAACAGATGACATGTTCAAAGTTGTTAATTTCTGCTGTGGACCTTGCCCATTGTTTTCTGTCTGGTTCACATACAGATGAAGTTACCTACCACATCCTCTGCCATGATCCCTGTTCACTGGATTTCAAGCAACCTTGGTTAAATACCCAACAGCCCCATTTGCACCTTTAATGCACTAGATAAAGCAATAAATGACAGTACTGAAACTCAAAGAGAAAGAGGGCTTTTTGAAAAAAAATCTGTATGTCTTTACTTTCCTTGGTAAGGGTCTACTTGGATGAATTTAGGGGACACTAGCTAAAGCTTCTCTAACTTTCTGAGGTAGATTTCTGCCTCTTCATTATATGGAACTCTTCAGAACTGAGAAGTTGTGCATTGACTGACAATATTTCTCAGTGATTCCTTTATCTCTTTGTTTCTCAGGCTGTATACCAGAGGATTTGCCACAGGAGTCAAGACAGTGTAGAACAGAGAGAACATCTTGTTCAGATCTATGAGTGCAGAAGTTTTTGGTATCACATAGACAACAATTAGGGTCCCATAAAACATAGCTACCACAAGAAGGTGAGCGGAGCAGATGGAAAATGCCTTTTGCTTCCCAGTGGTTGAAGGGATTTTCAAGATGGTAGTGATGATACAAACATAGGATTCCATGGTGAATACAAATGGGAGCAGAGTTTCCACAGAGGAAAGCACAGCAGTAACCAGAGTGACTAGGCTGGCATTACTGCAGGACAGCTTTATCAGTGGGGTGAAATCACAAAAGAAATGATCAGTGTCACTGGGGCCACAGAAAGTTAATTGGGTAACCAGAATTGTCATTATAGCACTACCCATGAACCCACTTAGCCAAGCCCCAGCTGCAAGCTGACGGCAGATCCTACCATTCATGAGTATTACATCGTGCAGAGGTTTGCAGATGGCTATATATCTGCCATAAGACATTGCAGCCAGGAGATAACACTCTGTAGCTCCTAGGAAACCAAAAATAGAAAGTTGTATGACACAGCCCGTAACAGAAATGGTTTTGTCTCCAGTCAGGAGGCTGGCCAGCATTCTGGACAGGATGGTGGAACTATAGCAGATCTGCAAGGACAGGTTCCCCAGGAAGAAGTACATGGGGGTGTGAAGATGATGATCAGCCACAACCAGAACAGTGATGAGGATGTTCTCAGCCATGGCCACAGTGTAAATCACTAGAAACAGCAGGAAGAGAGGGATGTCCCATTCAAGGATATTGACCAGTCCCTGCAGGATGAATTCTGTGATAGATGTTTCATTTTGCTGTTCAATTTTCTCCATTCAGTGTGATTACTTTAAAAATAAATAGTGAGGATTGGATCCCAACATGTAAATAATCCAGAGGAAAAGATACAGTGAGTTAACCCTAAACATCTGAAAAATCAAAGTGTGATTAGGATGCATTTTTTCTTGACAAGAATCTAAAGTGACACTTCACGAGCTTTGCAACAAACAAGGAATGTAGCAATTCCCAAACAGGGTGAAACATCACTCTCTTCTTTCTTTCACCCTGTCTTTGACAGAGCAAGAAATAGACAATAGAGAGGGATGTGAAAGATCCTCATATAGGCAATGAGGAAATAAGATAGCTGTGGAAGTTTACTTATTGACTTTGAGGGAAGGGTTGTTTTTGTTTAATGCTGATGTAACTATCTTGTTTATTATTGGCATAATTAAGCAACTTTTTGACATGCCACTAGTTTGAGCAGCACTTAGTAGCACTGTAGTGAGGCAGTGAGTACATAACTTAAATATACATTATATAAAATCCATTTCTTGTTTTCCCTTTGAGATGAGCTTCCTATGACATTAATTATTGATGTTTTAGACTTCTCTTATAGCAGAGTAAATAAAACTGACCTAGAAATTGAAAACATATTTTTTTTAACCTCAAATTAGCCTTGGCTGGGACATCTTAGTTGGGGATGATCCCACTTTGAACATGGGGCTGGACTACATGACCTTATGAGGTCCCTTCCAGCTCTACTTGCCTAGGATCTTGCTGAAGTTTTTTAAAGGAGTCTAAAAAAATAAAACTATAAAAATTTTTTGCTTTCAAAAGGAGTTTGAAGCCTAGCTCCCGCTGACTTATTTTGAAAAATACTCCAATCCTTTTAAAACTTAAGGGTAAAATATAGAGTAGGGGTGTGCAAAGCTTCACTCCATGATTTGATTTGGAGAAGATTTGGGCTGATTTGGAGGCTGAATCACCAAATCCGAACTGAACTGGGAGAAGAAAAAAAAACCCTCTGAATCAATTCAGAGGCTCTGAATCAATTTAGAAAAGATTCAGAAAAGATTTGGAGATTTGGAAGGCAGTCTTTCAGGGGTACAGAAACTGACAAGAGGGAGAGGGAGCAGGTGGGGAAACACTGATGTCTCTAGCTGGCTAGTGACTGTGATCTTTCCCTTAGTCCCCTTCCAATCACAGTGCTCTGGGGGAGGGACATAGAAAAATCATGTAATCCTCTGCAGGCTTTCTGTGCCTTTTGTGAGCTGTTCCTGCCTAAGCAACAGTGTCTAAAAGGTACTTGACTGACTTGGCTTCTTATCTAGTCAGTCTCTTGCTACTTTCTGTTCATGGAAAGGATTGGATAAAGCTTACTAACTAGAATCCCTCTACTTATCCCTATCCAATCCATTTATTTCAATTTATATTAGTTCTTGGGGTTTGTTTGTTTTTTTCCCCTCAACACTTTTTAAAAAGAAAGCTGTGTTTTCCCTGGCAATCCATCACTGTGGAGGTAAGCACATCTCTGTGTATGGAAGCACATACACTACACACACACACACACACACACACACACACACACACACACACATATACATCATAGAAGAAGAAGTCAGATATTATTACAACACAGAAGAGGTCAGACAGTCATAAAAGAAGAAGAGATTATAGTTACTAAAATTATTACTTATAATTACATACAGATGAAAGACAACACAGAAGAATTCAGATAGAGATTCAGATTAACACGGCACAAAAGTCAGACATTCATAGAAGCAGAAGAAGAAGAAAAAGAGATATTATTTTAGTTACACATACAACAGGAAACACAACACAGAAGAAGAAGTTATACACATTCATACATCAGAGAAAAAAAAGACAACAAATATTATTAGTTAGTTACCTATACAGACACATTTTCCAATACAGGAAATATTAATATGAAGCATACTGGAAAAGCAGGTGCCAGGTCTTTTGGCAGGGGAGGAAAGCTAGAGCTCCAAGCCCCCTTCCCCCAAACATAGATTCATCCCCTTTCCTGGCAGCCCTGAGTCTTCTGCTACCAGTGGAAGAAAGGAGGTGGGACCAGTACCTATCCCTGCACCTGCACCACCTCCCCTAACTCCAGAAATAGGCACCAGCAGCAGAATGACTGTCTCCTCCACCCCAATTTCACCTCCCAGCATGAGCCTCCCACAGCCAGAAGAAGAGCTGGAGCTGGAACCAAGGGAGCTGAGTGCCCTAGCTAAAGAAATTCTGGGGACCCAGGTGGGGATCTGAGTTTGTGCTCCACACCCCCAAAGTTCCCTTAGACCCAAGTCTCTTTCTTAGGAATGCATCTCAAAGGAGGTTGTGGAGGCAAGTGGCTCAGTTGAGTCAGTTCCTCCCCACCCTCAACCCAGAAGCAGGAGAGTAGTGTAGTGTGGGATCATTCTGAGGTGGCAGATGATCCTAAGTATGCTATCTGCCAGCACTGCTGAGGGCAGATCAGCCAGGGGAAGGAGGTTAAACACATCACCACCATGGCGATGCTGCTGCATCTCACAGCACCCCTTGCCCTTCTTCCTGCTCAGCCTGGCACCAGTGGAAGCATGCCCAAAGGGTGGTCCCCCACTTGCTCCAAAGTCTCTGTCCCCACAAAGCAGAGGCAGGCCACCCAGGAGTGGTGGGGGAAAGCCACATACAAAGTGGGGTGCATTGCAAGGGCGAGCGAGGTCACCCAGAGCACTGGGGAGATGCTTGCTCTGGATGGTCATACCTTCTCCTTAGTTGAGCAGCCAGGGTTCAGGCAGCTCCTGCCACTTATGGCCTCATCCTACCCAGTGCCCACATGAACCATCTTTAGCAGGACGGTGGTGCCTTCCCTGTATGAGGCATGCAGGGAGTATTTAAGGGAGGAGCTGTGCAAGGCAGGGCTGCAAATAGCCTTGCACTTCACTTCCAACATCTGGAGCAGCCAGGGTTGCAATCATACCTACCTCTCCCTCACAGGGCACTGGTGCAATCAGTCAGGCTATCAGTGGGCACTCCTTCAAGCTGAGGTGATGCATGAGTCCCACATGGCAAGGGAGATTGTGGTGGCCATGAACTGCCCAGTGCAGGGGCGGCTCACTGGGAAGGCTGAGCTCATCCATGGGTTCATGGTCAATGACACTGGGGCCAATATGGTCAAGGCTGTCCATGATTCCAACTTTGTTGCCATCCACTGTGTGGCACACAGGCTGCACCTCATAGTCAGGGATGCCTTGGAGGGGGACAGGGCTGTCAGTGATGCTGCTGTCACTACCACACAGCTGATTTCAAAATGCAGGAAAGCGTTGGGCTACTTCCACCGCAGCATTGGGGTGGGAAATATGTTGAGAGAGAAATAGGCAGAGCTGAGCATCCCACAGCATAAAATCATACAGGGTGTGGAGACTTGGAACTCCATGTACCTGATGCTGGAAAGGCTGATGGAGCAAGAGAAGGCCATCCATGAGATGGCCTTGCTCAGGGAGATTGGGATCAGCGGCACCCTTAACAGAGCTGAGTGGGATACCCTGCTCAGATCTCGGTGGTCCTCAAGTCCTTTCTCGAGGCCACTGAGAACCTCAGTGAAGGTGAAGCCCTCCTCAGCCAGGTGATCTGCATAGAGAGGGAACTGGAGAACTAAATGGAGAAGTTCCAGGGGATCAATGTTCCTGGCTGGGACAAGCCGCTGTCACCAGACATGCAGGCACTGGTGAGTTGGCTGAAGGAGGGCATCAGGAAATGTCTTGATCCCTTGTGATCCAGTACAGTCCACATGCTGGCTGCCATGTGTGACCCAAGGGTGAAGCAGAGCATCAGCGTATGCGGCAGCAAAAGCCCTGAATCAGTGGATGGAGGTGCTGATGAAGTAAAGTTCATAGGCCCAGTTGTGAAATGTGGTTTGTAAATTCTCTTTCAGGATCAGGCCTGAATGACTGGAGGCAGAGTGTTTTTTTTATGAGAAATGTGCCCCCATAGGTAGTTGGGTATTCTTGTCTTTGAAAGATTCTGATGTGCAGTTTGTGGAGGCACTGGAGATTGTTGGCAGGTTTTGTGTTTTGAGCTGTAGGGAGTTGGCTTCTGGTGATGAGGTTAGCAAGGTTTGGTGTTTCTTTTAATTTACAAATCACTTTTCACAGCCAGGCCTATGAACTTCACTTCATCAGCCTCCTAGGTACAGAAACTCATGGACTCAGTACAGACAGTGGATTTATGATACACTACAACCTGCTGGACATTGAACTCTCCAGGTACCTCTCCACTTTTACCTACTACATCTCTCTTCCCCCCTACTCCAGCCTGTCTCTTTCATCCCCTGATGCCTCCATTTCCACTTTCACTGACTGGCTTTCTTGCCTGCATTGCATGCCAGACTATGACTTCTTTACTATTCCTCCCATCCAGGAAGAGCACACACATCAACTGGAAGTGCTTCCTTAGCCTGATGAAGGGTTTTTCAACCTGAAAGCGTTCTAAGATATATTTCAGTAACTATTCATCTGGTCTACTAAAAGATACCAGATTGACTCAAATAACGTTGTCTGCCAGTGCCATGTCCTTAGACCAACACACCTAGCACCTGTCCTGAGTCAGTTGACAAGAAGAACTCAGGGCCCTGGGCACATCTAAGCCCCAGGGCTGGGGCTTACAGGGAGAGTTCTCTGGCAGCTGCTGGAAAAGAAGTTCCTGCATGAAAGGAAATAAAGGCTCTAGTTTGTGACAGTTTGGCTGCCTGAGATGCTAGTGCTACTGTGCTGCAGTGCACTGTTTACCTGTTGTTATTTAAAGTGGTGGACTGGAATGAGGCTGTAGAGGAGGAGGAGATCTCATTGGGGCACACTAACATATTCTGTAGAGGCCCCTGTGCCTTTGAAGGTGTGCCTTAACACACACGCTGGAGAAGAATCTCCTGCAGGAGAGGAAAGAAAGGCTCTGTCACAGTTTGGCTGCCTGAGATGATGCTGGTGCTACTGTGCTAATGCTCACTAAGTTATTTTATTACCTGTTGTCATTTAAAGTGGTGGATTGGGATAAGGCTGTAGGGGAGACCTCATTGGGGCACACTACTGTGTTGTGTAGAGGCCCCAGCACCAGTGAGTGCACCTTAACACACACAAAGTCACACGTCACAAGTTTTGCTTGTCAGCAGCCTGAGGTGCAGTTTCCCAGAAACCCCTGCACCTACCTTCTTGAAGCTTTGCAGACTTCATGCTTTTAGAAGGGGCTACAATCGTTACAATTTTTATCCAAATCAATCACAAAATGACAGAGTTATAGGTATTTCAGTAATTCCCCATTATAGTCTATGGCCAAATCTCTGAATATCTCCGAATCAGTGCCAACTCTTCCAAAGCCGAGTCAACCAAATCAGTTTGGGACACAGATCTGAATTGCCAAATCAAATCACTGTCCTTTGAATTGGCCAAATTTGAATTGAATACTTCCTTATTTGCATGGGCCTAATAAAAAGCTTTTTTTTTTTGTAATGAATGGTGTCTAACGGTAAGATTTAGATATGTAGTTTCCTAATAATGCAAGTAAGACTATAGAACCAAATTCATTATAATAGAAGTTAGGTGGCCAAATGTTTTGAACCATTCAGTGGGAACAATTTCCATCTTTGGGCACCTAATTATTTTTAAAATCTGAGTATGAAGATGCTTTTAGAAATGTAAATAATTTTTTTTACAATAATGAGGTACAGAAACCTTCCTACTTCTTTCAATCTCTCCTGTTTTATGAACCAGAATCTTACTGTATTTCCTGATATATTGGTGATGTGACATACAAGTAGATAGATATTCAAATAAAGGGGTGAAACACAAAACAAAACATGCAGAACCTGAAGACCAAGTACTGAAGACCCACAATTGCAAAACAAAAGAAATGTGACATAGATGGGACAAGGACAAATGTCCATGTCCCTAATGCACCTCACCTATTCATTCCTGGGCTCCATGGGGAAAGGCAGAGGCAGGGGCACATTCAACTTGATAGTGGTTTGTCAGGACTTAGGAACATCTCCCCAGGGTCAAGCCAACTTAGGATATACTCATAAGAGGAAACTCTGGGCCCAGGAGGAGTCAGAATCAGCCCAGAATATGGTTCTTACTTTTTGATCATGAATGGTAAGCAGCTGTCCCTCCATGAACAGGAACTGTGATGGGAGCCTGTGTCATGTCAGGCTGTGGGAAGTCAGGTCTTGTGGGGGCCCCAGGGTCAGAAGAAGCAATCAGATTCTGAAGGAGTCCAAGTCTGACTGCAGAATCAGAGTGTAAAGAAAGCAGAAGCCAGGAAATCTGTCTGGAAAACTGAGTCTGAGATCTAGAGAGCCAGGCAGGTGGCATGGTAAGAAGCACAGTCTGATCCACAATCCAGGAGGTCAAACCAGAGTCAGGCTAGGGATCCAAAGTGTCCAGCCCCACTCGAGGTCATGGGAAAGCTGGATCAGGTAGCCAGAAAATCTCTCAGAGAGCCAGTAGAGGCACAAGCCATGAGTGCAGCAGCTTAAGTACAAAGTTGAGCCTGGCTGCCCAGATGCTTCCTTTTCTGGGTCAGGGGTTTGTATTGCAAGAAGTGAAGGGTCAGTTGGGCCTGGTTGGTCACTCCAGTGGTAGTGGTCTCTGGAGGGTTCTGACCACCTGTCTGCCCCACAGCTCTGCTGAGGAGGTCACTGATTAGGATGAGTGGCCACACCAGACAAGCTGAGACCCCAGGTTAAGACCATAGCCTGACACTTTGGCTTCTGTCCTCTATCTCTTTAGTGTCCTCAGGTTGCTCATAGGCTCTTACCCTCTCTGCAGAAGTACAACCATGGTTTCTTAGACAAGTCATACAGCAGAACCAAGATCCCCCAGTCTCAGAAACAACTGAAGCTGGCCACTTTAAAACTTACTGCAGGTTTTTTCAATTAATGCAGCCTCCCACAATCACCTTTTGGGGAGGGGTAGTTCCCTGGAGCTCACTGGAGCTAATGCTCACTTTAATGTGCCTGGAACTTAGGGACTTAATTACATGTTGCCTGTCAAGGGAGTATAAACCTCTGCATCTATGCTGACATCACTCTCATTTGAACCTCCAAGGGCATCTCCCTTTTGTCCCTGCCTGGGGTGTGTTCACCTGAGGCCTAGGTGAGTGGAAAAATCACACAACATATTGATCAACAAGTAGAAAGCTTGCAAAGAAGATTTTTTCCCCAAAATATTTGAGCTGGTCTAATAAAAGATATCAGATTTACCCAAAGAACCTTGTCTGCCATTGATCAACAAGTACATTGAATACCCATGTTTGAGAAGAGTAAACTGAGGCACAAAGAATCAGTAGGAATGGTTTCCTTAGGGTTATAGGACCTACAAACAGCACTGGCTTATCAGTACCCCAATCACTAGACTCTACTGCACTGCAGCTGTTCAGGTCACCTGTTGAAAAAATCTAGATGCTCATGGATGATAGGAAACTGTGGATAGATGGATAAAGTTCAACCCATAATTGATAATAAACATGTCTGATGCCTAACATGGGACTGGGGATCCATATCAAGTTAGCTTCATATTCAGCTTTGTCACAAAATATGTGTCCTTGAGCAAGATACTTGTGGGGTGATTGGGATCAGGGAAAAAACTCAGCCTCTGTTAAGGCATCTAAATATGATATCAAATAGTTCAAAGTGTTCAGAAGGTTGGAAAAGCTCTTTGTGTAACTAGATGGTATTTCAGTGGTCACCTGTAAGAAAAGAAACTACATGGGATGAGTTCTAGACTGCAGCTTTTGTGGGGAACACTTTCGGAGGTAAGGAAGCTGTGTGTGACCCTTTTCATCCAATGTGACCAGTCACCTCTTTGCTTGAAAAGGTTGCTAACATGCATTTTTTTCTTGTATGTATTTTGATGGTATTTGTCTCCTTGATGTGAAACTGCAGATAGAACCATAAGTAACACCATGCAATTAACATAAAGACAGGCTAATTAGCAGTACTTAGAGCTAAGGAGAGGCATGGCAACAGCCTAAGAGACCAGAAAGCAACTTTGTTCTGTTGGTTGAGAGTCTAGGTTTGGAGAGAGGTGAATGATGCCAGCTATACTGTAAAACAGAGTCTTCATGACCATGTGTTTCTCACAGGGGAAAAAGGCTTTCTGTCTGCCCCTCAGCAGATGTCTTCTGGAAAACAATACTGATAATATGGTTATAAGGGATATTAAGCAAAAGTGACAGGAGTGTGGGTATAGCTACACATTACAGTTAGCACCCGATAATTATACAGAGTGCTAGGTCAGTGTTGAAGTCAGCAGTTGCTATGATCAGTGTTAGACCCCGACTCCATGAGGCACCCAATGACTAGGGAGACAACGATCCAACTGCCCATGGATCTTGTTACTCATTAGCCAGAGCAATCAGGGAGCAAACACCAGCACAAATTGTTCACAACTGCTTTATTCAGAATGGAGACAGCTTTGGACAAAGGTCCCCAAAAAACAACAAATCAGGGACCTGCAGTGAACAATAGCTCTTTTCAAATTTTTATACACCTTGATTCATGCTCATTAACATTCACTCCACCCTCGCTTCTCCCATGTTCTGCCCATCTCTACTCCTATCTCAAGCTCCACCTCTGTTTACTGTTTGCTTCATTAGCATGGAATTGCCTATGCAGCTTACTCATTTACATACCTTTCTGCTATGACCACATGTCTAAGACCTTCACCCCACTTCTTCAGTCAGTGGAAGGACTTTGGAGGCTTCTTTACCAATCACCATTCACCTTTTTGCATATGTTCATCTCAATTACGTGTTATCTTTCACATTCCAATCTGCTTTTCTGTCCCTTGTTGTACCATCTCCACATTCCTTAGGCCCCTGTATCTGATCTTGTTCCTCACTGTAGTTGGTTCACAGCACAGAGACTTACTTGCTGCTTTTTCTCAGAAAACGGTTGACACAATTAAGATGATTACTTAACATAAGCACTCATAAGCAAAACCTACTTTACCTTCTAACAATAGCCAGTGGTTTACATCTTGATTCTTTTATATAATGATTATATATCTTACAGCACTACTATACGGTTAAAACTACTTTTCTACTGTGTACATTTAATATATAATTCTGCCTTGTGGTCAGCAGCTTTTGCTGGGTCACAGCTGAAAGCCTTTATTCATCTGCAAATCCAATGCCCCCCAAGATCAAAATATTGTCACCCTAACAAGCAGTTGCATATAAGGGGGTTAATATCCACTGTAATGTTAAGAGCTGTGATCTGCCACTATGGGGCTGGTGAGCATGGGTGTAGCTAGTGTTCTACTTGAGTGGTCTGTGGTGACTACACCTCTCCCCTGACTTTCTGGAATAGCATACACTGCTCCCAGGATTTGCTCTGGCTGCTGTTGCCGTCGTTACTGCCACTTGTGTCTGTCTGTCTGTCACCTGGAGGACTGCCAGGGTATGCACATATAGTGAGGAAGTTGCCCTCCCTGACTGCATAAGGGTGGCAGGGAACAGTCAGGGAGCTCCCCTATCCCCCAATGCTGCTTCTACTACTTCCATGCCCTCCCCTGTTACATCCCAAGAGCTCCATGCTCACTTAACCTGCTTCTTCCCCACCACTCACTAGATGCTGCATCATTGTCTGGCCTGTCATTGAGGGGCATATGAGTCCATGAGAGTAGTTAATCCACCTGGGAGAGGTGCATCCTAGCATACTGGAGGAAGGAAAATTGGTCGTTTAATGTTAGTGGAGCAGCCAAGTGTTAATCTAACTCAAGTTGGGCAGTACAACTCAAAGACAATCATTCCTCAAAGTTGCATGACTTTAGATGTCTAGAGGGCACTTAGCACTTAGCCTTAACTTATGAGCGCTGGCTTTTTAAGAGCTCTTAACATAGTCTAAATGTTAATGTGTAACCTTACCCTGAGGCACACCAGGCAAAATCCTATTTCATTAATTAGACACTTAAAGGCATCTTACTTGCCCCCTCGCTTGCCCCTTGTTGTATGTTATACTTAGGATGCATTTTATTTAGATGACAGAAAGCATTATGACAAGTTAGAAAGGTTTATAAGCAGTTGTGCAATAAGGTTTGCAACCATCTGATCCCTCTTGACATGTCTGGAGCTTGTGTGCAGTTGACAAACAACTGATTGTTGGTCATACTCCCCTTCACTACACTGGAGTCTTGAACCAGCTCCTATGCAGTGGTGGAGCAAGGAGTGGGGCATGGCACTGGGATTAACCAACAGCTCATTGTCAATCCCAGCTCCCCTGCCATGCTGCAGTCTAAAACCAGCTCATCAGGCCCCACACCACAAATTGATCACATTTCTGCACTGTTCTACAGACATACTGGCTTCACAATGTTATATCATTGTGTCCTAACTTTGCTACAATATGATGACACCTAGCATGTGTGTTACTGCTTGAACATGGAGATGTTCCTCTTTTAAGTGCAGTCAACACATGCAAAGTGTAAGATGGGACAAGGCCTACACTCACCTGCTGGACTTCCATTGTTGATGGCAGCTTATGCTAATTAAGCTAATTACCTTGGCTGTGCTGTAAATGAAAGGGTTTGGAGGGGTTGGGGAGCTAGCCCTCACCAGCTATAGGTCTACAGTCCAAACATAAGCTGGAGCAATATTAATACAGCTCAAAATAGGGGGGGAGGGGTAATGCTATGTATTTAACAACCATTAAAAATAAATGCTAACAATAATACTATATACATATCAAATATACTCAGTAGCAGTATAACAAGCAGACCAGAAACCATATCAATAAAATCCAACAATGAGGGTGCTAGAGAGCAATCCTGCTCACTCTCTCTCTCAACAACACTCACACAGGCTGTTCACTCATGCCACCTGGTCACTCCACAAGGATTTTGGTCTCCTGGACCCTCACCTTGTGCGCCCAATACACACTCTAGATCATGCAGCTCACAGACAGGATTGATTCCCCAGATCCTCACCTATCCTGTGTCCATGCTCCAGACTCATACAATTGTGTCAGTCTCTCACCACCAAGACTCACACTACTCCAAACACATAGGAAAGAGATTAACCTCTCAGGTCTGCACTCATTCAGCTGTCTTTACCTATCAACCCCATGAACACAAAAAGTCCAGATCCATCTGAACTGGTCCTTTTTACCCACAAAGGTGACTGGCACCCGCCAATTGCCCAACCAACAAATCATCCTCTCATGCATATATTACTCTTCCACCCAGTATACTAATGTGCATATGACACCTAACTTTCACTTAAAAGCAACTATTTTAATTTATGAAAGAAGCTTTCCTGCCTTAACTGAGGCCTAACCATGCATGCTGTTACCGGATTTTCCCGTCCCTTTGGGATGCGCTTATTTATTAGAGTTACATTTCTGGGGTCTCTGAAATTATATACTTTCTGTACTATAATTCTGTACTTTTGTACTTTTGTCACTTGTGTTTCTATAAAGAGTTCTCTCTCTCCCTTCTGCTTCACCCCAAATGAAGCTACCTTGCAGGGTGTAGTTTCAATGGGGCTGGGCTCCTTCAGCTACTGAATCAGTTGAACACTTACACACACACACAAATTAACAGAGCACATATGAGCAGGCAAGGTTACTGAGTGGGCATGTCTGAGTGGGCAAGGTTTCCAGGATGATACCCTCATGTGCCACAGATTCAACACAAGAATAGAGCACATCTGAACTGGCCGGGTCAATCAGCATTTACGGGCTGACACCCTCATATGGCATGGCTCAGCACTTCCCAATCTCTTGTTCCAGTTGCTCTGATAGTAACTCTCTGGATGAGCAGACCCCATAGGATTTTGGGGCTTTACAGGGATTTTTCGCTTAGGTAAAGGAAGTGTTTCTGTAGAGCAAATGGGGCAGGGAAGGTTGAGGAGAAGAAAGAGTAAACAAGGTTCGGAGAGAGTATGGCAACCATCTTGACCATAACAATTATTTTATTACCAGGTATATGAAATGCATGATTCTGCTAGTAGTAATAGCCATACAAGGCAAAACAAACAAAACAGTTACAGTATTACATGACTTCAATTGGGTATTTTGGGAAATCTAGCTCAAGTCTGATCAACAAAAGTCAGGTTTATAAAGTAATGCCTGCAGTAAGAGAGAAGGAGAGAGAGAGATATGAAATTAAGTCTGTGGTTTAGAAAGTGGGCTTAAACACAGAGAGAGAGAGAGGGAGTTGGGGTCTCACCACTCTGTGAAGCTTGAACCAGTCGAGGTTCCAGATGTTTGGTGGAGCTTGCAGACAAGCTGTTCAGTTTCAGGTCCAGAAAGCTTGAGACAAGCAGAGCCCCCAGCATGATCAGTGGAGGCATTCCAGTCAGAAAAGGAGAAGGTGAAGTCCTAGTGGAACTGGAACTGGTGGAGTGTTTGGATCCAAGCACCAGAACAGAAACTTTAGGTTGGTAGGGGATTTTGTAGGCAAACATAAGTGGTTCAAGGGAGAGCACCACTTTTGTTTATGGGTAAACGATGGCTCAAGGGAGGATACCAGTGTTGTTTTGATATGCTGGACAATAGGAGCTGATCATTCTTCGCTACGGGCTGCTGTTACTTTGAGAGAGCTCACAATGCAAACAGGGAGATTCAGAGTTTTGGGTACCAATGAAGGAGTCATCACTAAAATTGGTCTGATAAATGCTGAGCTGGGTGTGTGCAGACATGGATTGATTAGCATTTGGAGCAGAGATCCCCCATCATGCACTGCTTCTCTGGTCCCAGAGCCTTGGAATCTCTATTCTCCACTCTGAATGCTAATGGAGGTGCCTCCCCATCCTGTCTTCAGTGTAAATGAGACTAGGGGAGTTGCCACGCTCCTATCACCCTTGTCCAGAGGGGTTTAAGAGCGTCTCCCACTGCATATTCATTGCCTTTAGTAAGGACTTCCTCTAATCAGTTCTGGTTCAGGCAGAAGTAGGGGTGGTGGGTGAGTCCTTTGTGAGTCAGACAGGTTGGGTACTGCAGCAGGGTTCCCAAAGAACACAGAGCTGACAGGGAACAATGCTCATGCCTTGGAAGTAGGTCAACCCCTCTCAGAGGTGAGGAGTTCAGCAACCCCAGAACCTTCCAGCTTTTTAGTACTTGGAGTATGTTCAAACTTTCAAAAAGGCCAGGGGACACACCATCTTATGGCTCTAACCCCGTGATGCCAATTTTAATTCTGAAATTGCTACATGAGTGCACAGACATTATTTATTCCTCCATGATTCAGGTCTGTATGTGCAGCTACCTAAATTTTGCAGGGGGCCCAGTCAGCCAGAACAAAGGAGTTGTGCCTGAACCATGACTAATGCCACTTTGCTGCTCACTGCAGGTGCTGCTGCTACATTACCAAACACCATTTTGCTTGCACACTCTGTCAAACAATCATTTAAGAGCATGTCCGAGCTTCACATCAGTTCTTTTGGGCAAGTGCAAGCAGATACAAAGGTGATAGTGTGAGAAAGACAGTGAAAGAGGAACCCTCCCCAATGAAGTGAGATAGACCTGAGTGGACAGGTATTGGAGCAAGGTAGCAGGGGAATAGAAGGGAATTCTGTGAGGCATAGGGAGAGGCTAGAGACAACTGGGGTAGCTAATCATCACTGTGGAACAAGGCACACCTAGTCTGATGGGTCAGGGAGCTGCAAAGTTATCTGGAGAATGGCTGTGGGTGTCTGAGAACCAGCTAAGAAGCAGGATTAGATTCCTGAAAGAGAAGTGGATAGAAGTTGGCTGGAAACTGAACAAATACATGTACAAGTACAAGAACAAGTATGTACTGCCACACCCTCTGGTTCTGGACCTTTGACCGCAACATGCTAACAAGTGGGAACCCCACTACAGGCTTGATCACCTACCCAGCAAATATACAAGCTTTTGTAACTGACTGAGCAAGTGATTGAATCTGAATCATGCCCAGCACTGTGAAACATTCTGCAATAGGATGTCAGATAGCTTGGAGGAATCTCTATACAACAGCTTTCCCCTCATAAGATAGATAGAGCTAATTCTCTCCACATCGGAGATGATGAACTTGTTATCAAGATTATATTCAACACCACCCTAAAATGCACTGGGAGACTGAGAAGCAGGACTGAAGTGGGTAACCATAAACATTTGGGGAAAGACAATGAGATCCATGTCCAGGCTGGCTAAAATCTGTCCCTGAAGACCTGTGTTTTCCACAGTTGCCTAATTTTAAAATGATAATGGGGTGAGAGACAGTGTCCTAAAGTCCAGAAAGACTATGTCCACCACAACACCTGCGTCCAAGGATTTTGTGACCTGGTCATAGAAGGCAACCAGGTTGGTATGACAGGACCTGCCCCTAATGAACCCATGTTGATTGCCCCTAAGCATTATCTCCCCTGCTGGTCCCTCGCAGATGTGCTCTTGGATAATTCTCTCAAATAACTTTCCCAGGACTAAGGTAAGACTAACGGGCCTATAGTTCCCTGGGTCCTCCTTCCTCCTTTTTTCAGAAAATGGGGACCACGTTGGCCCTTTTCCAGTCCTCTGGCACCTGTCCAGAGCACCACAAGTGCTCATAAAGCTGTGCTAGGGGTCCTGCAATGACCTCTGCCAATTCCCTCAGCACTCTGTGGGCAGTGGGGTCTCCCAGGGCTCAGTCCTCTGGTCTTCACTGTTCAACATCTTCAACAGTGACTTGGATGACAGGGTGAAAAGCACCTTGTTCAAATTCACAGATGACACTAAGATGTGGGGAGAAGTGGGCACACTAGAAAGGGAGGCACAGGCTGCAATTGGATCTGGACAGGTTACAGGGGTGGGCAGATGAGAATAAGATGGGATTCAATACTGACAAGTGCAGGGTACTGCACCTAGGGAGAAAGAATCAGCAGCATACCTACAGGCTGGGGAATTCCCTTCTCATCAGCACAGAGGCAGAAAAGGATCTTGGAGTCATTATAGACTCCAAGATTAACATGGGCCGCCAATGTGGGGATGCTGTCAGGCAGGCTAACCGACCGAACCTTGTCATGCATCCACAGATGCATCACGAGCAGGTCCAAGGAGGGGATCCTCCCCTTCTATATGACATTGGTCAGGCCACAGTTGGAGTAGTGCATCCAGTTCTGGGAGCTGCACTTCAGGAGGGATATGGACAACATCGAGAGGGTCCAGAGGAGAGCCACTTGCATGATCAGGGGGCAGCAGGGCAGGCCCTACGAG
This sequence comes from Alligator sinensis, assembly GCF_000455745.1. NCBI lineage: Eukaryota > Metazoa > Chordata > Crocodylia > Alligatoridae > Alligator > Alligator sinensis. The sequence goes on along the minus strand of NW_005842516.1, from coordinate 770,253 downwards.
GAGAGGCTATGAGATCTGAACCTGTTCAGCCTTCACAAGAGATGGCTGAGAGGGGATCTGGTGGCCATCTATATACTGGCCAAGGGAGACCAGCAGGCAATGGGAGAGTCACTGTTCCCTCAAGCACTACTGGAAGTAACAAGGAATAATGGCCATAAGTTGACAGAGAGTAGATTCACGCTAGATATCAGGAGGCGCTACTTCACAGTCAGGGTGGCTAGGATCTGGAACCAATTTCCAAGGGAAATGATGCTCACTCCTACTCTGGGGGTCTTTAAAAGGAGGCTAGATAGACACCTTGCCAAGGTCATTTGACCCCAGCATTCTTTCCTGCCCATGGCAGGGGGTTGGACTTGATGATCTGCTCAGGTCCCTGCTGACCCTACCAACTATGAAACTATGAAACCCTGGGGTGGAGATCATCTGGACCTGCTGATTTGAACATGTCCAGTCCCACCAGAATTTCCTTGACTAGGTCCTCACTGGCCCTGGGCCTGGCTGCACTTCCCCTGGGTCCATCCAGAATCCCAGTGGGGAGGATGTCCTGGTCCCTGCTCACAAAAATGGAGGCAAAGAGTTTGTTAGCTTTGTCATCTGGTGCAACCACTATATTTCCAAGCATGTTCTTCAGGGGCCCCACATTACCCGGTACCTTCTTTTTATTCCCTGTTGACTGTCTCTGTTTCTCCAGGGGAAAAACTCCCTTCCAGCAGAACTTTACATAGACAAGCAGTAAAAGAAAGCACCTAAATATATCATAAATATATATCACCACTCACCCGCCCTCTTCCTTCTCAGGCAATTCACAGTCTCTTTGTCACACTTGTAGTTTCTTACCAAGCTCAGCGGAAAAGGGAACCAAGGTGAGTTTCTTGAGGCTTGCCCAGGAGATGGCCCTCCCCTTCTCAGCTCTCTCAACATCTGCTCAGTTGCTCTTTTCTTCCACTCAGTTTCTGGGAGCTTTTAACCCACACAGAGCCATCTAATTATCTTTATCAGTTCGTTCAGTCCTCCAAGGAAGATTTTCAATCACTTATTACTGTCTCCACCTCAGATGCAGTCCCAAGGCTACATTTTCCCCTGGACTTCTTCAAGGGAAGCCTTTCTCTGGCACCACTGAAATATTCTCTAAATACCTACTCTCATAGGCCCCATCAGGGCGAGGGTATGGGTGCAGGTGAGGATATGGTCGTACTTTAAGCCATAGCTGAGTGTCAATCATGAGCTTCTCATGACACGGGCAGTCCTTCTTGGGCTCTGAGGTATACTGTATCAACTGATTTATTGTCCTCTCAATATCACATAGTAAATTACCAGTTTTATTAGCATCACTAACTTACCTTTTCTGTTGCCTTTTGTTTGTGCATTGATGAACCCCACCCTGATTCTTCATGCATCTCTAAGATGGTGCTCAAGATCCTACCAATCTCCAATATCTCACCTCTCTACAAAGCTGCCCCAGTCTGTGGCCATTTACTCTATTTTGCAGTCAGTGGTGAGATGGCCAGTAGAGCTGTGCAAAGCTTTGAGTGCTGATTCGAATCGGAGGAGTTTCGGCCCAATTCGGTGGACAAATATCCAAATCTGAATTGAATCAGGGGACCAGTAAAAAGGTCTGAATCTATTTGAAGCTCTCCAAATCTTTGGAAAAGAGTCGGGCAGTCCCTGCCCACTGCAGCAGGGAGCTGGAGCCAGACTCCATGCCTGTAAGTAGGGGGCAGGAGAGGAGGGGTGGGGGGGAGAAGGGAGGGACCATAGGGGGACCCCTGCCAGCCCCTCCATCTGTTGCCTGCTCCCCCATCCCCCCCAACCCTTCCCTGTTCCCCGCCATGGCTGCCTTGCCCACCCCCAGCTTCTAGTGCATAAAAAAAAAGCCCCACTTACCAGGTGCTACTGGGTGGGGGAGTGATCCCTGCTACACCCCACTTCCCCATGCTGGATGTGGGGGGCTCTTCAATAGCCCCCAAGCCCCGGCTTGTGAAGAGCTCCCACATGGGGCAAGGCAGTGGGGGTGCAGCAGGGATTGCCCATCTCTGGGCAGGAACTGGTGAATTTGGGTGGGGTTCTCCATTTTTTTTGTCTTAAAGGACCAGAGCTTGGGTGGGTGGGGCACCTATGGGGGGGGGCTGGGACAGTGGGAGGGGGTTAGGGGGCTCATGGTAGAGCACCTCATAAAGCGTGGGGCAGTGGGGGGCAGCAGGGATCGACCACCGCCCAGCAGCACCCTGTAAGTCTGGGCTTTTTTCCCCCCCAAGTGCTGAGAGGTGGGGCAGGTGGGCCCCAGCCATTGCCAGGACTGGGAAAGCCGGTTGGAGGCTGGGCATGCATGATTCAGTGATTTGGCAGCAGACAAATGTCTGAATCAGATTCATCTGAATCAATTCAGGACAGTGATTTGAGTCACTGTATCGAATCACTGTCCCCTGAATCAGCCTAATCCGAATCCAAAGTGAATACTAGCCACTTTGCACAGGCCTAATGGCCAGCTGCCTCAGGTTTGACCTAATGCAGGGGAAGTGAATATGATGGTCCTGATGGAGGATGTGACAACCTGGACCAGTCAGGACCTGGAGGGGAACTTGATCAGGTACAGTAGAGAGAGGACACACAGGCCAGGTGACCAGATTGGTTTGTATGGCTTGAACCTTTCATAAAGGGGTTTTTGAAGCCCAAGATACTCAGCATTCATAGTGCCAACCAGAGTCACAAAGGAATTTAAAATTGTGGAATTTCCAAAAGCACATTAGGCCTGACTCCAATTGATTTTATAATTCTTCAGGCAACTGAGATTCTTTTGAACATCCCACTGAACACCTATTTCTGGTTTGTTGTTTGGTTTTTTTGGTTTTGTTTTGGGGTTTGGGTTTGGTTTTTTTGTTACGGAGGGGTGTGTTGGGGATTAGACTGTTAATACAGGCCTAAGTATATTAATATATTTTGGGAATAGGTTAATTCAAAAACCTCTATTAATGTTCATCTGGATCTTTAAGTACTCTATTAGCTTTCAAATGTATGGAACTGGGAAATAGTATGAGATAATACCCACCCCACTTATTGAATCAGTGCCACTGTACAGAAAGAAATTAAAACTTCATTGGGCCAGAAAGAGAAATTCTGGGTGAGCATGACTCTGTATCTCAGTATTTAGGTCACTCTGCTTGGAGGGCAACTCTATATTTTAGTTTTCTGCTCCTGTCTCTGTACATCCATCTTCTATTAAACAGTTACTTAATTCAATCCAGTTATCCTGAGTATATAACACCTCTCTGTTGGGTCCCTGAGAGTGCAGGAATCTCTGCCAGGGCAGTGAGACAGTTTGGGCTGCCACTGGCTGAGAGGGTCTTCAAGGCCTTCCTTCTTCTGGTTCTTCTTCCTGTTCCTGCCCCTGCCACTGCCCCTGGAGTCAAGGTGTCATGAGAAAGGTGCACAAGCATAGCTGACACAATAGGGGCTCAGAAGCCAGACCATCTATAATTTATATGGCCTGTGTAGTGTGGGGGAAACCTAGCTTGCCCATACTGGACACAGCTTGTAGCCTGGGGTACCATGAGCACTCAGAAGTTGCACAACCCAAGTCTCCCCTGCTCTAAAAGCTTTACAAGCAAACAGCATTTTCATAGAATTACTAGGCACCTTACCCAAAATATCAAAGCCCCCTGATTTGCCATAGGTAAAGCAGACAGAGAAGGGCACTTTCAGAGTCCTGCCACTCTAGAGGCCAGGAAGTAGTCATTAACTAAGTAGCATTAACTACACTTAAGATAT
>NW_005842516.1:743060-766478 GCF_000455745.1 Alligator sinensis | reverse complement strand
TTTCCCCCTACAGAGGAAGGCAAAAGCCACCAAAACCATGCCAATCTGATTGTGGGGTAAAATTATTTCTTGATCCTAAATGGGGTGATTGGTTGACCCTCAGGAAAGGAACAAGACCTTTAAACCAGGAATATTTGGAACCCAGCTTGAGTCTCTTACCTTGGCTGCCTCTAACAGCCAACACTAATGAAGAATCTGAAAAACAAACCTGGGCAGCAAAGGCCAGAAGTATTGGGTAAGTAGACACACAAATATCTGTGTTGCATCCTAGGGACTGCAAACACTGATTCATACCTTTCACTTCATTTTATGCCCCCCTGGAAAGAACTATGTGCTTAGACTGTGCCGTTGGTTAGTCATTTGAGGCAGGGGAGAAATGGCCCCTTGACACACACATAGCCTCAACTCAAACCTGCTAACCATATACTCCACACTGCCAGTTTCAGACTTCCCCTCCCATACAATTTTCTAGGGGAGAGGGGCTTTGTAGAGTCATAGGTTTAAAAATCAGCAGTGACCACTAGAATCATGAAGACTGACCTGTTTAACACAGGGTCCAGAGCTTCCTCATGTTAATTGTGATTAAAATCCAGTAGCTGTGGTTGTATCAGTAAAAGCTTTTAGGGGAAACAAATAGACTTTAATTTAAAAGTTCATTGTGAGGAAATTACCACCACAATTTTTCTTAAGTTGCCATGAAAATTGCCCTCATGCTTTACATGTATGCATGTGCTGGCTGATATGTGTATGTGTATGTATATTCATAGGTATTCACATCATTTTTCCTTACAGCCTGGGGCAGGGGGTGTTATACCTTTGTCTGCTAGACTGAAGAGCCCTCTACTGTTTAACTTCTATTCTCTGGTAGATACTTATAGACAATGATCCAGTGGCACTGCAAACCTATAATTTATCACAAAAATACCAGTAAAACAATCTTTTGTAATTCCACTGCTACAAGGCATATTTTTAAACTTAATAGCCATTCTCATGGCTCAGCTTTGAACCCTCTTCAATCTTCAGAACATAATGGTCATTCTGGCCCTAAAGGATACAAATTTGTTAAAACCCATGCCATGAAGTCTTCTCCACTGTAATTTTATGTTCCTCTGTATTTCCATTTCATTTTTTGAGTCTTCATATCATCTGGCAGGAGAGATTTACATATTGGGCACACCATCATTTTGCAGGCTTGACACTTGGTCTTCTTTTACTGCATGTAGAAAGATTTTTCCTTTTGGGCATGCTCATTTCTGAATAATCACACTGACCTAGATGTGCATGGCTCCTCCTGGCCCTGAAAACATCTCTTATTTCACTGTGTCTCATTTGCTGACACGATAGTAACTACTAGGCATCCAGGAATAGAATTCCCCTGGACACATGAATATAAAAAATGCCTTGCAGATGGCCCAAAAATGGCCATGTAGATCATCAGGAAAAATCAGGTTGCAACACAACGTATTTAGATGTGGCTGTTTACATGGCCATCAGAGTGCCAACACGATCACTTAATGTACTGCTTGGCATTCTGTTTCTGGATGTGCAGCCCTACCTGTGTGGCTGGCTATATACATTGGAGACTGGTCATTATCATCAAAATGAAAGAGAGATGCCTTTTACTTTTCCTGCACCAGAACTGTGCCTGGGCCACTTACATTGGAAGCTAGGTGATCCAACCAGTTACGTATCATTTTTTACAGTACTCTCCTCTGGTCTGCACTTCCTTAGCTTGGGAGACCTTGTCAAGATCCTTGCTAAAGTCAAGGTATGTCACATCCACTGCTTTCCCCCATCCACAGAGCCTGCCACCTTCTCAAATAAGGAAATCAGGTTGGCCAGGCATGACTTGTTTGGTAAATCAATGCTGGCTGTTCCTGATCACCTTGTTCACATTTTGGTGCTTTAAAATAGATTCTTGAGGACTTGCTCCATTATCTTTCCACCTATCCAGGTAAGGCTTACTGGTTTGTAATTCTGCAGATCCTCATTCTTCCCTTTCTTAAACATGGGCACTATATTTTTGTCTTTTTCAGTCATCTAGCACCCAACTTCTGGAGCTATCAAAGAGTATAGCTAGTGGTTCTAAAATCATCTCAGTCAAATTCTTCAGTACCCCAGGGAGCATTCAATAAGGGTACTGAAGAATTGGGTTCAATAAGGACAAGTCCAAAGTCCTGCATCTCAGACCAAGCAATCCCATGTACCAATACAGACTAGGGACCAACTGGATAAGCAGCAGCTTTGCAGAAAAGCACCTGTGGGTTACACTAGATAATTATCTGAATATGAGCCAACACTGTGCCCTTGCTGTGAAAAAGGCTAATGGCATACTGGTCTGCATTAGTAGGAGCACTGCCAGCAGATCAAGTGATGTGCTTCTTCCCCTCTATTCAGGTCTAGTGAGACCATACGTAGAGTCCTGTGTCCAGTTTTTGGGCCCTCACTACAGAAAGTGCTGTGAAAATTGGAGACAGCCCAGTGAATGAAAAGGAGAATGGTTAAGGGCCTGGGGAACATGACTTATAAGGGAAGGGTGAGGGAACTGGGCTTATTTAGTTTGGAGAAGAGAAGACTGAGGGGGAATTTAATAGCAGCCTTCAACTACCTGGAGCTTGGTTCCAAATGGATGGAGCAGAACTGTTCTGAGTGGTGGCAGATGACAGAACAAGGAGCAAGGGTATCACGTTGCAGCAAGGGAAGTTTAGGTTGGACATTAAGAATTTTTTATCTCACTAGGAAGTTGGTGAAGCACTGGAATGGGTTACCTAGAGAGGTGGTGGGATCTCCATCCTTGGAAGTTTTTAAGACCCGGCTAGACAAAGCCTTGGCTGGAATGATCTAGTTGGGAGTGGTCCTGATTTGAGCAGAGGGTTGGAGTAGATGACCTCCTGAGGTCCCTTCCAGCCCTAATTTCCTCTGATTCTATGACTCACGAGAATGGCCACTGTGACACTAGAGAAGCAGCTGAATTAAGGACTGGAAGCCCAAAAGTCAGCAGTCTCTGGAGTGAGGGATGTTAGATGAACTCCAAAAAAGAAAGACTAATACTGTGTGGGCTGGTGAGACACCAGATACAAGTGATAATCAACGGGGCTAGATGAAAACATGTGCAACAGGGTGGGCAGCTGCCAGGGAGGAAAATGGTGTAAAAAGAACTGTGAATGGAGGAATCTTCACCAGAAGCCAAACCCTTTACAGAGAGGATGTAATGACAGGGAACTCAGGCAATAGACAGAGCCCTCAGGAGCAGAGTGATAGCCCTGGGTTGGGTTGTGCCCTGAGGGAGATCTGTTCACTTTGAATCATGAGGATGCTCTTTGTGTTAAAGTGACTGCTCCTTTTTTTCCATGTCTGACGACTGGGGCTGCCAGTGTTAAAGAGAGTACTTTTCTTTTCCTGTAATAGCATTAACATACCCACTGTGGTGTAGGTTGAGTTAAGATGTGAACCTGAACATTCATTTTGTTCTATAACTAATGGTTTGGCTCAGAATTATGGGGGAGAAGGTACCTGAATTTCCCAGATCAGGGCATTGACAGAGCCCAGAACAGGGCAGAGATTGTGCCCAGTACCCGACGTAAATAAAAACCAAAAAGAGACAGAGATTGGTGTTAGAAGCTGACTCCATGTGGTGCCCGACAACTACAGAGACGACGATCCCATTTCTCAGGGAGTAAGCAGGGAGAAAACACCAGCATACATTGCTCGCAACAGCTTTATTCAGAATGGAGACAGCTTTGGACTATCTCCCCAAAAAAACAGGGGAGTTGCAGTGAACTTTAGTTTTTTCTACGTGTATACACCTTGGTTCATACTCCTTAACATTCACTCCACCTTTGTCCCTCCTTTGTTCCACCTGGATTCCCTCATATCTCAAGCTCTGTCTCTGTTTCCTGTTTACTTCATTAGCATGTAATTGACTATACATTTCATTCATTTGCATGTCTTTTTGCTATGAGCTTATGCCTAAGACTTTGAACCCGACTTCTTTCAGTCAATTGCCATTTCTTGCTGACTCCTTTTTCATCTTCGAGGTCTTGCTTCTGTTTTATCTCCTGATGATACCTGATGGGCTGCATCCTGTTTCTTTTACACAATGAATCATATATCCTACACACTACCACATGCTAAGCATCTTGCAATGTTACTTTTAATTTATCCCTCTGCCTTGTGGTTAGCAGCTCTGCTAGGCCACAGGTTACAGCCTTTTATTCAGCTGCAAATCCAATGCTCCCCAAGATCCAAAAACTGTGACCCTAACAATTGGGACCAAGGGTCCATTGTCCTAGAGGGTGAGATCAGGATGGGATCCAAGGTAAGGAAGTATAAGGAAAGGGATGGCATCTAATAAGCTATGGTTTGGTGCAGTAGACCTAACCAAAAGGGGTCAGCAAGAATGGAGGGGTGAACGCTAAGGAAGCCAAGGATCCAACAAGGGAAAGTGACTGGACAGTAATACCTGTGAAGTATGGGCATGGCTTTGGGTTGGTTGGAGGCCTCAGATATAGTGATGAAGTCATTTCATATCGAGAGATACTGAGAGAGAGTGATAGAGGCCAAGCCCTGGACAACAGGTTCCCTGTGGGGCCTGGGCAGTCTCTCAGCATTTATTACTCCAAAAGTAACATCAAAGGCATGGCAGATGACAAAAGGCGAGGGGCCCTGGGGCCAAGCAAACAGGAGTTTGATGGATGGCAGGAGGTACCACTATGACTCTTGTCCTCATCCTGATACACCTACCCTAGTCTGTTCTACCTATCTGTCTGTCCCAGGGGAGCAGGGACACCGGGAAACCCCCGTGGCAGCAAAGGGTTCTGCTTACCTCCCTCAGGGCCAGAGGAGCTGAAGGAAGTTCAGCCAGGCATTTATCCGGCTGCGGCTGAGCGGCGGGGGCGGGGCACGCCGGCCGGGAGAAACAAAAGGCAGCCCCGCTGAGGCAACGGGGTGGCTGGATGAAGGAGGCTGGGGAGAGAGGCCCCAGCAAGCGGGGAGTCAGCCGCCACCCGCGGAGTGCAGGAGCGGAGGAGGCGGAGTCAGGCGCGGCTCCGAGAAACGGAGCAGAGCAGCTGGCAGCGGTGCTGGTGGAGAGGCCAGCACTGAGACTATCAGCGGAACCAGTGGAGAAGCCGGCGGCAGCGCCGGTAGCCGGACAGAAGGAGGAGCTCGCCGTATCCCAGGTTATGGAGCGGGGAGCAAGGGCAGCTGCAGCAGGAGCGGCAGGGAGGCCAGCTCCAGTGAAACAGAAGGCACCAGTGAGGCAACCGGGTGCCTAATACAGAGCAGAGCCGGCAGGAGGGACAGCGCCCCCGCGGACCCCTGGGGGAGTGCAGGTACAAGGACGGAGGGAGCGGGCTGGCGTCCCCATAGGCAGTACGCCCAGCCCGAAGACCATTGCTGACGAAGCAGCGTGTTGAGGCGAGGGGGTGACAAGCCAGGGGCGACGTGGAGACCCCCAAGAGGAAGAGCCTAAGGTGGTGAGTGGACAGGGTGTAGGGGAGGACGGAGCCCCAAGGTTACCAGCTGACGGACGCGCCGACACCGGGGGCCAACCCCAGGGGGGCCCACCCCAGTCATGGCAGGCGAATTCAGGGCCTCCCCTGATACCAGCCAGGGTAACCTCCGGGGTACCTTTCCAGAGTCAGGGCTCACGAAGCCCAGGGCTCGGGCAAAGGCGGCGTGTGAACACCTGGTAGAGCGGAGGCGGGTACACTGTCATTTACTTTATTTAAAAAAAAAAAAAAATTCCCAGCATGATAGGATATTCAATATAGTTGATCAAGGAGTTCAGGAATAATGTGATTATAATCAGTTTTAAACCAAGAGAATTGCATCCCCTACATTTCTGAGTCCCCTTCAAGGAAGACCAGCTTATTAATTAACCACTGGATAAACATATTATGGGACTATAGTCAGCCAGTTTTGCTAGTATTTTTGCTTGGTGTAATAATGTATATTAAAATAATTATTAATCAAATTGCCATCAAAATAGGATAAAATTCAAGATAAAGCCAAGCTTAATTGACATACCTTGACTTGATATGCACAATGTTTTAGGCTAGCTAAAACACTTGTGTTGGTTCTCCACATGCAATGTTTTCTACATTCAGTGGGAGATAGAAACCAGGATATTATGAGAATAAATGTCCTTGGTGTTTGTGTTCTAGTATCATCCAGGCTGTTTCCCATACTTTTTTATTTTCAATAGTGTATATTTTCAATTAAAAATACTGAACTTTACTATTTACAGTTGTGTTTTTTATATCAGTTGGGACCTTTATTTATTTATTTTTTTAAACATCCTTCCCATGGCTGTTTTCACTTCTTTATTTTTCAGGCTGTCAGGTTTGACCTAGAAACCACTACACAAAACCCAAGCAAAAGTCTCTGTTATGTAACTAATGCCCATCTGCAATGATAAGGAGGAGACAGTCTTAGATAAAGGAGGCTTGAAAACAAAAGCAGAATCAGAGGACTAGGGCAAAGAGCTGATTTGAATATTGAGAATCACACCCCTGGGTGGGGAGAAAGTATGCTAATGAAACATACATGTATGGAAATGAGATACATAGCTAAAACAGGTATAGAGACATGCTCAGTAAAGAACTCCTTGCGTCACTCCCTTATAACCAATTAGCAAACAAGAATGCTTATGAAGGTCCAATACTCCTGTATAAAAGATGCTTAGAATTAAAAATCTGTGTGCTTGTTACGTGAAATTATTCCGCTTGCACCTTGTATTGCTAGCAATAAATCTTTATACTTTCACCCCTGGTATCTTTATTGGCTTTTGCATACTTGGCACGATCCCAGACTTGAGCTGGGGCTCAACAAGGCTATAAATGATGGGGTTTAACATGTGGGTTAAGATGGTGTACTGGATTGAAAAAACTTGATCGAGGATCACTGAAGAAATGGAGTTGGATTTCATGCACTGAAAAAGAGCTGTTGCATAAAATAAACACACCACAGTAAGGTGGGAACTGCAGGTGGAGAAGGCTTTATGTCTCTTCTCTGCAGAGCGTATCCTCAGGAGAGCAGCGATGATATGGATGTAAGAAACCAGGATGAGGAGGGAAGTGCTGACACCAAAGACCACAGCAGAAGAAAGAAGAGCTATTTTGTTGGCAAGTGTTTTTGTGCAGGATAGTGCTAGCAGAGGGGGAAGCTCACAGTTAAAATGCCGAATTTCATTGGACCCACAGAAGTGCAACTTGAATCCAGGAACTACATTTACCAGTGAATCCATAAGACCCACTGTCCAAGAAACACTTACTAGCTGCCTGCACACTTTTATCTTCATAATCTCCACGTAATGCAAGGGGTGACATATGGCTGCATAACGATCATAAGCCATTAATGAGAGTATGAATATTTCACAAGTACCTGAGAGACAGATGAAGAACATCTGGGTAAAGCAATCATTGATAGAGATAGTTTTATGTTTTGCTAGTAAGTTCACCAGCATCTTAGGGACAACGGCTGAAGAATAGCAGATATCAACAAAGGAGAGATGTGACAGGAAGAAATACATGGGGGTATGAAGTTGAGAATCAGCTCTTATCACCACCATGATGACTGTGTTCCACACTAGGGTGATTAGGTATACCACCAAAAACAGAAAGAACAGTAAAATTTGGAGTTGTGGGTCACTAGAAAGTCCCAAGAGAATAAACTCAGTCACAGTGGTTTCGTTTTCCATTCCCAGGTAGTGACCTGTAAGAAGAGCAAAATATTTGGAATCAATTTAGTGGCAGGAATAGGAATTTCCACAAAATAAAAATAAGTACAGACATAAAGTACTATATGGACTACATAAACTTTTCAAAGCTGGCTGATGGACTTGAAGAACCAAACTGACTGAGAAGCAGTTTTCCAGCTCAGAAGAAATTTCACTTTTTAGAAATTTGGTTTTGGTGCAACTCAGAATATTTTACCCCCAAATTTACCAGTCCCTATATGCTGTTCAATTGCCAAAAAGTTGTGGTGCTTCATCTAGGCTTTCCAGGGTCCCCATCCCCACTGTGTGGCAAGGAACCTAGAAGCTATAAGAGCCATGGCTCTTATGGGGGGTCCCCAGGTTTCTACACATTCTTCTGGAGTACCTTACATTTGTTGGTATTGAATGCCACAACTTGGTCTTTTTCTTCAGTGTTGGGGCTCCTTCTCATAGCTCCTTGTGGACCAGGCACTGCCCTTAGCAGGTGTTCTTGGGGTTCCACCTCCCTTACACCCCAGATGTGTGCCAACCCTCAGGATGGCCAGATGTTGGATCACCAGCTCACCCTTCAGATATCTTCATCTGCTTCCTCTTCTCCCTGATCATCTCCCAGCCTCTTTTTGTGTGAGATGACCACGGGACATCAGTCCGTCCCTGCCAAAGCACCGGGTCTTCCTTCACCACATCGCTACCTGCTATGCTGTTCTGGCTTCTCCTGATATGTGGAAGTTGCCCATGGCCCCTCTCCCTGCTTCAGGGCCCCAGGATGACTCAAACAAAATTAAAACACAAAAAGGAAAGTTTGGGGTGTGGGCCTCAGCCGACTCCACTCATATGCCCCAAGGTCCTTTGATGTCATCCTCCTTGGCCCAGTCACCCTGCCAGGCTGACATGCTACCTTTGTTTCTAGTGGATCTGGGACCCCTCCATTGGGTCCTGATCAGGGCTGCCTCCGGGCTGCTGGTGCAACCTATCTGTGGCCCGGGGAGCAGCCTTGCCATTTGGCTCTGATGGTGCTCCCCTGGCCATTTCCCCACTGCTGGCTTTTGAATCAGCTGGGTGGTGTTTTTTGATGATGTCATCCAGCTGCTCCATTCCCAGCCGGAAATAAAAGCGGCTGATAAACTGCCTGGGCGGTTTGCTTTGGTGTGGTTCATCTCGCCCTGTTTCTTCTAAAAAAAGTATGTTTGTCCTGTCTTCAGGGCTTTTCTCTCTCTTCGCAAGGTCGGTTGGCCCTGTGTTGGGTCCTGTTGTGGGAGAGGGTTTTGGGCCCACTTCTTCTGTCCCCCTGGGACAGCCTGTAGTTCCCTGGATCTACTTTTCTCCCTATCTTGAAGATGGGCACCACATTAGCCTTCTTCCAATCTCCAGGTACTTTACCTGAACACCAGGAGTTTTTGAAAATCTTTGCCAGTGGCTGGGCTATGACTCCTGCCAGCTCCTTAAGTACTCTGGGGTGCAATCTGTCAGGACCTGCTGACTTGAAGGTGTCCAGCCTCTCAAGTTGTTCCTTTACAAGGTCTACACTGATGCTGGGTATAAATTCACCCTCACCCTGGCCATCCCACATCTTGCTAGGCAGGGCAGTCCCTTTGGGTTGATGAAAAACTGACACAAAATACCCATTAAGCAGGTTAGCTTTTTCCTGGGTATCAATAGTCAGTTATCCTATTTGGTTTAGCAGGGTCCAATGTTACCCTTGCTTTTCTTTTGACTCTCCATATATCTGAAAAAGGACTTTTTATTGTCCTTGATATGTGTAGCCAGTTGGAGTTTGGTTGCAGCCTTGGCTTTCCTGGTTTTTTCTCTACAGGTATGGACCAGTGCAGGGTAGTCCTTTGTGATGATTCCTATCCTCCATCCTTTATAAGCCTCTCTTTTTTGGTGTAGGAGGTCCATGAGTTCCCTGCTGAGCCAAGGGGGTTGCTATGCCCTTTTGCTACCTTTACTCTGAGATGGGATGGACATCCCTTCTGCTATCAGGATCGCTCCCTTAAGGACAGACTACTACTCTTGGACTCCTCTCCCTGTCTTGTCATGGTCCCTTAAGGCCTCAACAATGAGCCTCCTGAGCTTATCAAAGTCAGCTTTCCTAAAGTATAGGACGTCTGCATTCCTGACTGACTTGCCAGCTTTGTGATGAATCATTAAAGTGATTAGCTTGTGGTCATTGTCTCCCAGCTTAGGTTGCTAACTAAATCATCCCCTTTAGCCAGTACCAGGTCCATCAGTGCTTTACCTCTTGCTGCTCCATAGACTTTTTGGGTCAGGTAGCTTGTCCATGCACATGAGGAAGCCTTGCGACCATTCAGATTTGGCTGAGTGCTCTTTCCATGAGATGTCTGGGCAATTAAAGTCTCCCATGACAACCATGCACTAAGAATGTGTAGCCTCAGCCAGTTTCTGGGTGAATTCTTGGTTGAGCTTTTGTTCCTGGTTAGGGGGTCTGTAATAAATTCCTACCATTGTGTCCCCTATGCCATGTTCCCCATGTATTTTAACCCAGAGGGTCTCTAGTTGCCCTCCCTGGATGCCAATATCAGCTTTCAGGGATGTGTAGCTATCCTTGGCATAAAGAGCTACACCCCCACCTCTTTTATCTGCATGATCTCTCCTGTACAAGGTATACCTATACCTGTGGCTCAGCCATAGGTGGAGTCCCACCAGATCTCCATTATTTTTACAAGATCATAGTCATTCTTGTTTAGAGGGAGGAGCAGTTCCTCCTGTTTATTCCCCAAGCTCCTGGCATTGGTGTACAGACATGTAAGCATCATGTTGGGAGTCCTAGGCTTCCTTACATTCCCAGGAAAACACCTGTCCATGGCTGGGGTAGGAGTGGAATCCCTTGGGTGCCCTAACCTTTTGGTTTTGTAGGTATTGTCTAGTAGGCTTGCTTTGGTGGTTGTCCACCCATTCCCAGGTGGGCTTAGTTTAAAGTCCGGTCGAGCAGTTCAGCCATCTTGGCTGAGAAGAGCTTCATCCCCAGTGAAGTGAGGTGGAGGCCATCTCTTCCCAGCATACCGCTGCTTCTCTTACCAAAGACAGGACTGTGATCATGGGAGCTGAAGCCTTCACAATTACATCAGTGCCACAGTCTTTGGTTGACTACCTTGATCCATCTCTCCCTCCTCAGCCCATGACCCGTAACCATGAGGATAGAGGAAAAAAACACTTGCACCCCCAATTCCCTAAGCCCCACTCCCAGAGCCCTGTAGCCATTCATGACCTGGATGGGATTGTTCTGAGATGTGTCATTCATGCCCACATGGATAAGAAGCATAGGGTAGTGGTCAGAGGGCTAGGTAAGCTTTGGAATCCTCTCTGCTGTGTCCTGGATGCGGGTCCCCAGGAGGCAGCATACCTCCCAGGCTAGGGGGTCAGGGAAGAAGATTACTCCCTCCGTCCTCCTCAGGAGGGAGTTTGCCACAACAACCACTCTGTGTTTCATCTTAGGGAGAGCAGGGATGGTAGCTGTTGATGAACCTTCCTTTCCTGCAGGAGCTGGCAGCTCTGCAGGCTTTTCTGGGCCTGCAAGAGGTGCCTACCTGTTGTAGAGATCCAGAGGGGAGGGGACCCTGGTGCAGTGACCCCGAGGCCGTTCACCACCTTGGTCCAGCCCTCTGGCTGGACAGTGTGGGAGATCCTCAAGTCCTCCCTTGCCCTGGAAGGTGATCCTGGTCAACCCTCAATCTTTATAGATTTCATAGATTTCATAGACATCAGGGCTGGAAGGGACCTCGGAAGATCATCGAGTCCAGCCCCCCGCCCAAAGGGCAGGAAGTCAGCTGGGGTCATAGGATCCCAGCAAGATAAGCATCCAGTTTCATCTTGAAGGTGTTCAATGAAGGCGCTTGAACCACCTCCGGTGGCAGGCTGTTCCAGACCTTGGGGGCTCGGACAGTAAAGAAATTCTTCCTTATGTCCAGCCTGAAACGATCTTGAAGTAGTTTGTGACCATTCGACCTCGTCATCCCTTGGGGCGCTCTGGTGAACAAACGTTCCCCCAGATGCTGGTGGTCACCCCTGATAAACTTGTAGGTGGCCATCAGATCACCCCTAAGCCTGCGCTTTTTCAGGCAGGCTAAAGAGTCCCAGGGCTCTCAGCCTGTCATCGTAGGGTCTGCTTCCCTGACCTCTGATCATGTGCGTGGCTCTTCTCTGGACTCTCTCAAGCTTCTCCACATCCTTTTTGAATTGTGGAGCCCAAAACTGGACGCAGTACTCCAGCTGCGGCCTCACTAAGGCTGAGTACAGGGGGAGAATGACGTCCCGGGATTTGCTTGAGAAGCATCTATGGATGCAAGCCAGCGTTTTGGTCGCTTTACTAGCCGCCGCATCACATTGCAGGCTCATGTTCATCTTGTGGTCAATGATGACCCCCAAGTCTCTTTCTTGCATAGTGCTAGCCATGATGGGGGTTTTTTTTCCCAAGGTGGAGAACCTTGCATTTATTGGCGTTGAACACCATCAGATTCTCGTCTGCCCACTTGCTGAGCCTGTCCAGGTCAGCCTGGATAACCTGCCTGTCTTCTGGTGTGGATGCTTTGCCCCAAAGTTTGGTGTCATCGGCGAACTTGGCCAGTCCGCTTCTGACTCCAGTGTCCACATCATTAATGAAGATGTTGAACAGTATGGGTCCAAGGACATCTTCATGGGTTGAAGGGCCTGGCAGTAGGAGTCAGTCTCCTGCTCACCATTTCTGATGGCACACAGTCTCTGGACTGCGGTCTGGAGCTCCTCTATCTCTCACCTCAGAGACTCAAAAGTGGAGCAGATCTCAAACGGGGAGATGGCCATGCTCCAAGTCCCATGTCCCTGGAATCATGACAAGAAGCACCCACAACCGAGAGCCAGAGACGCCATCTGTGTGGAGCCCAGAACCATAGGTTCCATCTGGGTGGAGACCTCAGAAGTACCAGAAGGTGAGGTCTCAGACTCTGAGGGGATCCTTGGGGTGTGGTGTGTGGCCATCTGCATTGTACTGGTGGTAGTCCAGCTACTGCTGTGACTACCTTCCTTTGGGGCTCACTGGCAGGGCCTTGGGCCCTCCTGCTCACTGTCCTGTGTGAACTCCCATGCTAACTTACATGCTGGGACCAAAGGCATGCCTGTTTGTGCATCCTGTTCATGTGGCTCTAGTCACGTGGCTCCCTTGGGGGGGGGGGGGGGTTGGGCAAAGTAGGAGCTGGGGGAGGCATGACCCTCCTCACCTCCTCTCAGCTGCCTCCCCACAGCTGGCCCACATCCCTACCACCATGGGGCCCTGCTTACCTCCAGGTAGGCTGGGGGTCATTGTGGATCCTGGGGTTCTCTCAGAGGGTCCTGGGGGTCCCGGGACTCATGGGGGTGCAACAGGCTTCTCTCACCAGAGCTGGGGACTAAATGTGGCTTCTGCCATTGCTGGGCCCTTTTTAAACTGTTTGTATGCACAGAAGAGCCTGCTGGCACCATGCTACTCTTGGAGGGTTAGGGGTTCCCTCCCCACACCAAAGGAGGGGACAGGTAAGTGCCCCCCCCTTCCCCAACTCACACAGAACCTCCTTGGATCCCCTTAACTGCCTTCCCACAGCTGGGCTACATCCCTCCCACCATGGACCCCTGCTTACCTCCAGGTAACTTGAGGCTCATTGGGGGAGTTACCATCCCTGCTCTACCCATGCATACTCACCAGAGTTGGGGACCGAATGTGGCTTCTGCGATTGCTGGGCCCTTTCTAATCTGATTAATCTCTAAAGACTGTCTCATTGTACTATACAACTAGCATTAATGTATTTTAAATTATTAAGTAAATCCATGTACATGTTTGTCTGAATTTGGACAATGAAGGTTCCGAATAAAGAGCTAAGTAAAGAAAAAAAAAAAAAAAATATATATATATATATATTTATTTCTACGTACTACCAAAGAACTTAATATCATACACACAAAAACACATTTAGATTTTGAAACCTATATAGCTTTCAGTTGTCAAAAAACAGACTTTTTTTTTCAAGGTTTCAGTTTAGGTTTATATCCAATCTAAAATAATGGACAGTTAAATGAAAATAGAAAAAACAGAAATGATAGAAGCCTAAAAAATCAAACAAAAATCAAACAAACCCCAAATTACAAAACTTTCCAGAAAAAAATAAAATGGCTTTCTTTGACCAGCCCTGACTAGCAGTTATTTATTACCCATGGCAATTTGGCAACCTTTTGATTTCCATGCTTTGAAGTTCCCTTACAAGACAGACTTTTGGGGAACAAGGACTACAGTTGTCATGGTATTAAGCCAACCCAGAAGTCATGTCCCTTCTGTTGAATCTGTGCCACTAAGCATAACAGAACTTAAGGCAAAAAGGGCAAGAGAGCACAAATGAGAGAACACTAAAGGCAGTCTGACAGGCATGATAAGGGCACTCACCTAAAAGCTGGGAATCCGTGTTTCTGGTGTCTGCCCAAGGGAGTGCTTCTGCATTTTCCATGAAACTGTCATCCTGAAGAAAAAAGAATAGGTCAGCACTGACTGTTCAGTCCAGAACTGAGGAAACACCCATAGCAAAATGAATGTTTGTAATGCTAGAGTGGAACTGGGTTCGTTTCTTGGCTCGTAGATACAAAGATTGGATCATCTAAGTCCCAGAATGGCTGCTTATGCAAAGTCGGTCAAATTGCTGTGGTATGTATCCCTATGCACATGGATGCCTCCCTACTTACCTAGAAGTAGAATGTCATCCCCTTGCAAAAGTTGCATTTTGGGGACTGAAACCATCATGGACACAACCAAATCTAGGCATCCAGAAAAGAAGAGAATGTCACCCTATACTTCAGCCTCATGCCTTTGGTGTTTTAGTGGTCTCCTGCGGGGTGTTAGTTTGAGCCCCTTCAGGCAGACAAGATAATTTAATACTGGAGTTCCATATTCTTGGCAAGTGTGTTAAACACTGAGCAACTGGTTAAAAGTAATGTGGCACAAATCCCACAACCAGCCATGTTTAAAAACAAGAGTGTGTGTGCCACCAGATTTTGTGAAAAACCCATCCTCTGTGTGTGTGTGTTAAACATGCTCTGGAAACACCCACAAGATTAGGATTTTCAGGACTCCTAGCCAGAAGTACACATAATAATTTCTGAATCCTGACAGTGTTTAGTTATAAACAAGCTGGAAAGCAGCACATAGCCTAAGGCTGTCCTGACCTAGCACCGAGGTTCAATTCTAGGTGCTTGGGAAACGTGAAATTCAAACCCGAAAATGCCCATAGGGTCTAGGCACATCCAGGGTTTGATAACAGCTAACACAGGCATTCACATTTTCAACTTTCAATGTAGGAACCTGCATTTCACCTGATTCTAATGGAGGTGCATCAGCTCTTTTGTGGATCTGTCCCAAAGGACCTGGCCCTGGGAGATACCCAAGCATCATCAAGTCCAGTCCAATGTATTATGTAAACATCTAGTATTTATTCCCTCTCTAACGCTTAGGCTAGAGGAATTTATGGACAGGTCATATACCTCTGCTTTTCTCATTCTTACACTGTCCTTTGAGTGAAAAAGATCTTTTACCTCCCTTTCCTCCTCTTGTCCCCAGATATACTTGCAGAAAACTTCCTTTTCCATGTTACACCCCTTGTGCCCTAAGTTATACAAGCCAAATTCTCTTAGATCAGTGGTTCTCAACCCTTTTTGTACTTGGACCCATTTGTAAACATCCACGGCCAGGCCCGACCCAGTACCCCTCGCTCCTAACCCACTGTTCCCATGTCCCAGCTCCACAGTGTGTGGGATGGAGGAAAGGGATATATGTGGGGCATGGGAACCCCCAAGAAGCCTCTCCAAGGCAGGAACTCTGCTAGCCTGCAAGGGAAAAGCCACAGTTTCCCACATGTTTCTCCTTTAAAGGAAAATCCAGTTTTAAAGTTTGTTTGCAACCTTATATATTCTTGTGACTTACTTTTGGGTCATGACCCACAGGTTGAGAAACACTGTCTTATACTAAACCTCTGATCATCCTGATTAGCCTTCTTCACATATATTACAGTTTGAATCCATTTTTCTTAAAGAATGGTAACAAGAATTGTGTATGATATTCAACATAAGGCCTTTCCAGTAAGTTTTGTTACATTTTCTTTTTGAAATGATATACACACACACGTGTTTGTGTGTGTATGCGTATACTGTTATATTAATCTCACCCAGACTCGCACCCAATAGATTAAAAAAATAAAATATAATTTCACTCACTGAAAATCTGTAGAGAAAATGGTCGTGTGACGTCTGTCCAATGGCAGAGATAGAGAACAGATTCTGATTCTCTCACTGAAGTTCTACACTGTTTTATTCAAGGAATGGAGTGTTTTAAGAGGAAAATAGTCAAAATGAGAGTGAGTACCACATGGCAAACTCAGTGATTCAGACTCAGTGAACTCAAACTCTTGATTTGTTCAACCGTTTGTCTACTTTTTCTATGTCTTCCTTCTCACTTCCCTTCTCCTTATCTCTCTTTCTCTGTCACAAACATGGAACACAAGAATACATGTTATCCTTTACCCTGAAAAAAAATCAAGGTGATGGAGTATTATTTGTTTGTACATCCAATATAAATATCTCCTCTTACTGCTCCTCCCCTTTAAGAAACAAAGAGCCAATATTTTTTTCAGACTCTGAGACTTAACATTAATTTGAGTATCTAAATATAGTCCATGTACTCCAGAGACCTAGTAGCTCTCGTGTAATTAGCTAAGAGTGTTTTGAAATTGGCTGTTTTGCAAGCCAACATATGATAGATTTAGATTGATGTGTCTGTTTTGTCTCACTTTGAATATTGATTTATCTGTAGGTAATTGGCAGGTGAACATATTATAAAAACTCTACCCAATGGTATTTATCCACTTTTTACCTCATGGATGGCTTAGAGTATATTAGCTGCAAATGTGACTTCACAACCAGCTTCAGGATAATGTGAGCCAGTAAAGGCACTTCACGTATGTGGCCTCCAAGCTGTGGTGCACCTCCCACAATATCTGAAGCAGAATTTTTTGCCCTTGGTACTGCCAGCACAAAGTCTAAAGTGTTGACCATTCCCTTTTCCTTTTCAGGGAATAGGCCTATGTACCTATACCTCTCTTCCCCAATCTCTTAGAGACTGTGGCACATGTGGTGCAGGTAGGTCACCTACTTTACAGGGCAATAAGAGATTGGTTAACAGACAGCCAGGAGTCAAAGCTAGGATTCACAGAAAGCCATGAGTTGCTGAGCTAGAAGGCAAATCTGTTGTTGGCATGAAGTTAGGCCACTTGTGGGTCTCTTGTATGGAGGACACTTTCCCTTCCTTATTCCTTCCTTTTGTCCAAATTACATCACCTCACTCCAAGTCTGTGTAACAAGATGCAGGTTAAAATGGTCATCTGAGGTGCAACTGCTCATTAGTGTCCAGGGAAAACCCAGTGCCCTCTAGCCTTCCTTGAGATACCCACAGAAATATTTTGTTCTCATTCAGCAGCTCTTCCCTTGGTACTTGAAGAGTTTCAAAGTATCCAAATAGTGCTTCATTATGAAAGAGCTCAGATCCAAGTGCTAAACCCAGACAGTCCTAATTTAGGAAGCAGGAAACGGGACCCACCTGCCTCAATCCTTTGAAGCAGGGGTTTTCAAGTGGGGGGATGCGTAACCCAGGGGATACTTGGAAAGGACTCAGAGTCTAGTTATGCACAGGCCTGATCTTAGGGTCTTTTAGTATGAGGACACTATGAAGGAGCGTTGCTTAATGAAATGGCTTCTGCCCAGGATGGGAAGGTGACCTAGGCTCTGGTTTGGGTTCTTGTTCTCCATGGGGCAGAAACTTTCCCAGTGGGTTTATCCATTGAATATACATGCAAGTTGAAGCGGGTCAACCTTTTCATAGAGGAAGGCTGTTGATAATGCCTAAATGTTCTCTGATGGATTAAGTACTTTTCTAAGACACAGAAGATGCAAATTCAAACTCTTGTGGGTTAAAGTGACCTTGAACCAGACCTGCTCACTGGGAAAGTATTCTAAACTCTAGGCTATTGTGTTAAAATGTGGGCAGGTCTTTCTGGAAGATGCACAGACAGGACAATTCTATAGCATTTCCCAAAATGTTGATTCCTGTGTAGCAACACTACCCCCCAGTTTTGTTTTTGTTTGTTTTTTTTAATTTAAAAATACATTCCCTCCCCTTCCCCTAACCATTTCTGACTTTCTCTCTGCCCTCTCTATCCCTTATAAGTGATTACAAGTAATACTAGGTAAGCTAAGCTAAGTTGTTATACCCCATCTCTCAATCTCCTCTCAATTCTGTCTTCCTTTTTCTGCCACCTCTCAGCCTCTCTACTCTAATGACAATAGAAACTACTCTCTACAAAACAAAGTAGAAAAGGCAGTGTTCAGAGGGGAAACCAGCACAGGTTCATAGCAGGTAGATCATACCTGACTAATCTAGTCTCTTTCTATGACCAGGTTACAAAACACCTGGACGCAGGAGTAGGGGTTGATGTTGTTTACTTAGACTTCAGGAAGGCCTTCGATACGGTATCCCACCCCATACTGGTGAACAAGTTAAGAGGCTGTGACTTAGATGACTACACAGTCCGGTGGGTGGCGAATTGGCTAGAGGGTCATACCCAGAGAGTCATAGTGAATGGGTTAGTATCGACCTGGAAGGGTGTGGGCAGTGGGGTCCCGCAGGGCTCAGTCCTTGGACCGATACTCTTCAATGTCTTCATCAGCGACTTGGATGAGGGAATGAAGTGTCCAAGTTTGCAGATGACACAAAACTGTGGGGAGAAGTGAACACACCAGAAGGCAGGGAACAACTAGAAGCAGACCTGGACAGGTTGGACATATGGGCGGAAAACAACAGAATGCGATTCAACAAGGAGAAATGCAAAGTGCTGCACCTAGGGAGGAAAAATGTCCAGCATACCTACTGCCTAGGAAATGACCTGCTTGTAGGCATAGAAGCAGAAAGGGATCTTGGACTCCTAGTGGACTCCAAGATGAACATGAGTCGTCAGTATGACGAAGTTATCAGGAAAGCTAATGGCACTTTATTGTGCATCAGCAGATGCATGACAAACAAAACCAAGGAGGTGATACTTCCCCTCTATCGGGCGCTGGTCAGACCGCAGTTGGAGTACTGCATGCAATTTTGGGCGCCACACTTCAAGAGGGATGTGGATAACCTGGAGAGGGTCCAGAGAAGGGACACTCATATGGTTAAGGGCTTGCAGGCCAAGCCCTATGAGGAGAGACTGGGGCACCTGGACCTCTTCAGCCTTCTCAAGAGAAGGTTGAGATGTGACCTTGTGGCTGCCTATAAGTTCATCATGGGGGCACAGAAGGGAATTGGTGAGGCTTTACTCACCAAGGCGCCCCTGGGGGTTACAAGAAATAATGACCATAAGCTAGCAGAGAGCAGATTTAGACTAGACACTCTTTCCTGCCTATGCAGGGGGTCGGACTCGATGATCTATTGAGGTCCCTTCCAACCCTAACATCTATGAATCTATACTGGTGCCTAAAGCAATAGATATTAAGCCATGACATGAAATGTTATTCAGCACTAATTGAATTGTGTCTTTGTTTTAAACTACATAATGCCTATGACTAATAATCAAATATATTTTAAGTTGTATAGTTATCACCTACTGGAATGAACCCCAGCAGAGGCCTAGGCAGTCAAATGCCTATCTTCTGAATCCTGCTTAGAATTTTTTGAGTCTGAAAACCATGCCTAGCAGGTGATAGTCTCAGAAAGAGGAGAGCCCTTCTATACTGTAGCATCTGTAGCAGAAGAGCTGATCCATGTCTCAGAGAAGCTAAAAACCCAGGTTGTCCATAGCTCCTGTCCACCTTACCTGCACGTCTCTGGCCTCTTAGCAAAATACTCAAACCACCATGTTGCATGTCAGAAAATATCCTAAAACCTCTGTCATTTATTCTTTTATTGAAAAGTTATTTGGGAAAAAAAATGAGTGGAAGGTAGTACAAGGG
Source organism: Alligator sinensis (assembly GCF_000455745.1). Taxonomy (NCBI): domain Eukaryota; kingdom Metazoa; phylum Chordata; order Crocodylia; family Alligatoridae; genus Alligator; species Alligator sinensis. The sequence goes on along the minus strand of NW_005842516.1, from coordinate 746,764 downwards.
ACAAGTTTTAGCCTCACTGAATGCAGGCTCAAATTAACAACCCAGGCTACCCAACTTTCAGGGAAGCAAACACATTACTGAGGCAGACATCTTCCAACTTTCCCTCTTCCTCAAGGCTCCACATACTTCCTCCCTAAACTGCCCAGGGCTTAAGAAAAAATGAGTTTTGCAAGCAAGTGACTGGAGGGCCGGGGTATGGTGTCACAGAGGTGGAGGTTCAAACCTACAGTGAGAGATGGGGAACTAATACTAGGGCCTCCAGCTTTCCAGGCAAGTGACATAGCCACTCAATTCTGGAGGCAAAGACATAGGAAGCCCCTCACCTTCCATTTACATTGCTACATTGTTGTCAGTATCAATATGTATGTAGTCATCTGCAGTCCTAGATTATCCATATGGGAATTAAATGGCTTCTGTCACGCATATGCCCCAAATGCTCCATCTAGATGACTACAAGAAGGTCATTTAACAACCAGGAAAGAACAGAATGCTACACTTAGTTTCTAATGAAAGTTCTACTTTTCAGAATTAACTTAAATCACCACTAAGCTCAGAAAGAAGGATGGTGTGAGGATTAGGGAGCTAGCCTGAGGCTTGAGATTCCTTTGTTGGGACCATGCTTTGCTACTGTTTTTTTTCTGAGGGGCTTTAAATGAATCACTGTGAGCCACACACAAAGAGACACCTTAGTTCAGATCCTATTTACCCTCTAAGGACTCTTCACTTAGGCATTGAAACATATATAATATATTTACGTTGCCCAGGTTTTCTGCACAGCTTCTGTAGCTCTAGTTGGAATATGGAGATGAAATTTTAGTCCCACCCAGAAGTAAGAGGACAAACACATTTGTGTGATTTTGCTGGACTTGTCTCAGATGCTCTGTATTTGCACTGAAGAGCTTTTCTCTAGGGTTATAATGAATATGGACTATCTCTACATTCTCAGGGCTAATTCATCCCCCCCAGATGCCACCCCCAAGAACCACGTGAGCATTTGCACACACACACAGTTTCAAAAGCTTATTTCAGGAAATGTACTTTTCACTATCAAATAAACACATGAAGGTAAATATTTGTTTTATTTTTCTTTGTTAGATGAAGGGGTTCTGTTTGAAAGCAAAGAGTTTCAGACAGTATTATAACTAAACCCTTTATTTCCAAATATACATAAACCATACTCTGTTTTTAAACAAAATTGTCTTTAGAAATTGTTCTTATAAAAATTTAACTTCATATGCATGCTAGAAGCCTGAAACAGGCCCTACGCTTTAAAGGGATCTTAGCAAAATTAAAACCCATATCCACATCCAAAACTGAATCCCAAACTGAGAGGCCAGGCTCAACAGGGATGGAACATCATATGCCCTCAACACACACACACACACACACACACACACACACACACACAAAGTTGCAATAGGTTGTTTCAGAAAATGTTCCTTTCACTATTTAATTAAGACACAAAGGCAAACATTTGTTCTATTTTTTATATGTTAGAAGAAGGGGTTGTGTTTGAAAACACACAGTTACAGGCAGTATTATAATTTAACGCACCTATATTAATGCAATCACAGATAACCCTCCCATTTTTTAATTAAAGATTTATCTTGCTGTGGTAAAATGGAGTGTAGTTTTCCCACTAGATAAGCCCTCTGTAATAAAAATAAAGTAACACAGCAAGCAGTAAGCAAAGTAACATGTTTAAAACAAAGTTAAAACAAAGTTCTGTTTTAAAACAAAGTTAACATTAAAAAAAAGTATTTTCATTAATTAAATGCTGCCTGTTCCATGCAGTCTAGAATGGGCCATTTATCATGAGGGGCTGGCTTTGGGGCCACATTAGGTAACACTTCATATGTCAGAGTTATGTAACAGGGGCAAGAGCCTGAAGATGCCAACTGGGGCAGGTGGAGTTTGTAATGTCACGCACATGTGATGGGGGGTTAGGGGTGGGGTTTCTGATGTCACACACCATATAAGGGAAACAGAGGCAGACTTCCAACTCCAAGATAGTGGCAGGTTCGAATGTGACAGCAGGGGATGGGGCAGTTGTCAATTTGATGGCTTATGTGCCCTATATACTTCTGGAGTCTGGGTATAAGTGCCCAAAACTAAAGTTACACAGCTGTGTATATGCCATTCAGGAATGTAGAATTAAACAGGGTTTAACCCATATTATATACTTTATGTCACTTGCTGCTTATTGTCTTTTACAGAACTAATTAATAATCTAATTTGAATACAATGAATTTGTGTTTTGAATTAATTTTCATGTTCAATAAAAATAGTTAACACTACTTTACTGCATTTTAACTTCCCCAGGTATTTATTTCAATACAGTTACTTCGCATTTACTCTGGTCTAAATGACACAAACTTTTATAGTTTTCTCTTTCTCTTGTAAAAATAAGTTACAGGCTATGATTTTTCAAGATGTTTCAAATGCTCTTGGGTTTTTTACTTTTTATAAAGTCTACTCCCGCCATTTTAAAGCAGTAGTACTCAATTTTTTAACCCTGCAAGCCACATAAGTGATGGGGGTGGTGGGGCAGTCTACAGGTCAAATCCCACAAACAGTACCAGTCCCTTGCCTGAATCTAGCATGGGATCAGTACATTGGGCCAGTCTATGGGTGTGATCAGGCACATTGTCTCAGTCCCTTTTGTTAGATCCAGCCATGTAGCAAACCCATATCCTGGACTGGCCCCATGTGCTGTACCAATCCAGAGCATGGATCCACATCATCTAGCTCACAGGGCTTTCCACAGGCAAAAAAAATGGCAGCAGGGTGGCATCCATTGTTGAGTCTGGAAACCACAGCAACTAATGATGCGACTTCTCCCTCACCCCCAAATTTTCAGCCACATTGGCAGGCTGGATTTGATGCATTGGCTGGAGGTTGAGCACCACTGCTTTAAAGGATCCTGACTTTCAGGTATTGCTGAAGTAGTGCTTTCACTGAAAAAAATCCCTTTTATATCTGGTGTTTAGCACACAAACAAAGAGGCACCTAAGACCTTGCACTTCAGTAATATAGGTTTGTCCAACTTAATCTTGACATCTATTTGTCCCCATTGCATTTTTTTTGCCCTTAATAACAGGGTTAATGGAATTCATTATGAAATGTACCTCGTTACCTACAGGAGGAGAGAGAATCAATTTCCACCTCCCACATTTTTGTTTACTTCCCATTTTTCCTTTTTTCTTAAGCCTTAGCAGATGTTATTCTTGATGGACTCAGGAAAGGGGAAGGTTAAATGGTACATGTTATTTCACATGAATACATTTCACAATAAAAACAACACTGGAAAGCCCAGATCACTGAACTACACAGGTGGCTCCTGTAAACATCCAAAGGCATGCCAAATTGTCAGGACCTATTTATATGTATTTTGCCCCAGGATCGGAATGAAATCTGTTTCAACCCACATCATTTACTTTAGTCACTTAATTTAAAAAAAAATAATGATTTTTCTGATGTGTTTATTGCATTCTCAAAACAAATTATTCATCCAATCAGCCATGCATTCTTCCTTCTTCTCCCTTTCATTCAAAATTTCTTATAATCATATTTTAACTAGGCATGTACATTCTTCAACTCATCACCAGTACTTTGGCATAGTTTCTCCTTTGGCATAGCTTCTATTCATATTAATAGTACAAATAGCATGAATGTATCTTAAGTTCTTAACTCAAACCCTTTAT
>NW_005842516.1:737888-743029 GCF_000455745.1 Alligator sinensis | reverse complement strand
TACAATTATGCAATGAAGTCATTTATTAGGGAACTGAGTGCTTGCTTTTGGCATATGCCAGTCAATACCTCCAGATGACCATCATGGGGAAGTGAAAATGCTGAGAACTTCAGATAAACATGCATTTTTCTATAGAAAAAATATTTTCATTCAAATTTCCAACTCTTCAATGAACATCTAAACATAATAAGACAAGGTTCCTTTGGTGGTAAACATAATAAAGCACACATGCCATTTTAAAATCCCATGTCTTATATTGTTTTCTAACCCACACAACAAAATAAAAAACCTACAATACTACTGTGAGAGTTTAGTAACTTTCAAACATCAGTCATCTTTCAAGGTTTGAATATAGCTTTTATCTAATCTAAAATCATGGGCAAGTAAAAATAAATTAAAGCAGAAAATGAAAGTGAGAGCAAAATTGCAAATTATTTCAAGAAAAATTACTGGCATTTTTAACTAGCTCTGACCACATTTACTAGTGATAGCACTGGCAAAGGGACAACTATTTGAAATACCTGCTTTCAAGTTCTCCCAGAACAGAGAATTTGAACGGAATAAGCAAAATTCCCATGATGTTCAACCAAGAGCAGACTTTCCAACACTTTGGTTGAAGCTGTGGCCCTGTGCAGATTAGATTTCAGGGATTATAGGGCCAGAGAGCAGAAAGGGGAACATGACTCATTTGCAGGGAGGGAATCCTTGATTGTGGTCTTTTCCCCAAAGACAGCTTTCGTATTCTTATGTTAAATGTCTTTGGGTTAAAACAAACAAGCAAACAAAAAGAAACAGGCATAGATCTGAAAGTGAGGAACAACACTGAGATGACATCAAGAAGCTGAATGCCCTGAATAGTAGGCTACATGTTCCTGACTTTGGTGGTGTGAAAAATAGCCAAGGGTATGTGAATTTTGGCTCCTTCAAGCACAAGAAGGGACTGAATATCAGTACCACATGTCATGGGTAAATTTTAAAACACCTGAGAGATTCACTGACAGAAAAGTGACACAGCCTCCACCGCTGGATGTGTTTAAAAAGATGGGGGACACCATCACTTGCTGTGAGAAAAAAGTGTGTGTGTGTGTGTGTGTGTGTGTGTGTGAACACTCAGGGAACAACCACCAGTTTTGGTTCCTCAGGAGCCTTACACAGAGGAACACAGAACTCCTGAATCCTTGCAGGGTTCAGGCATGAGCTAGGTGCAGAGCTGCTTGTCATTATCAACACTGGGGCTGTCAGGTGCTGCCAGGGCACAGGGCAATTCTAGGGACAGGTAAAACTTTAAGCTCCAACATAGATATGTCCTATAGGGCATCTCAGATGTTAAGTCACTGCTCAGCATAGCATCCCAGGATTACATGTTGGATTTGGACACACAAGTTTTGCCAAAATCCCCATTCACAGAGCTATGCTCTTTTTCGGAGCTGGCCCAAAGAATATAGGACTCAAAAAGCCCCTGAGGAATCAAGCACAGCCTCATCACAGTGTGTAATCACATCAGATATTTCCTTTCTAAAAGTGGTCAGGTTCAATCTTCAATTTTGTCAGGCTGTTTGTTCCCCTTACACTTCTTGGACGTCTGTACCAGAACCTCAGAACTGGAATGGTTAGAAGTCTTCTTCAAATGCTCAGCCTATATTTATTTAGGGCCAATTAATACACTTCTCTTTTCATATGCTGACATTATTCTTTAGTTTAAATACCCCATTTGCCTCTTTTGATTTTACCCCCCTTGATTTACTTACGGAGATAAATCATTTTTCCTTCTCAGACTTTTTTTCCTAGGTGAAACAAATTAAACTGTTTTAGACTGATGACCTGCTTCTCCTAATAGCACATCTTTATGTCTTTAACAGGTTTTTTTTTCTCCTTCTCTTTGCAATCAATCAGAATTGTACATATGCTCTATCTGAGGTATTTTCAATATGTTAAGCTAAATTTCATTTGATTAAATGAAATATCTTAAAAAAACCCCAAAACATACACACACATACTCATGTGATTCACACTTATGCCCCCACCAACCAATGTAAAGAATAAAATAATAATACACTTACCATATATCAATACATAAAAAAAAACCTTACATTGTTGTCCCCAGCATAGACAGACAGGATTCCTTGCTCTTCCCAGAGTCCTGCACTGCCTAACTTGAAGAGTGTGTTACTGGTACTAAGAGAACTATTGTGAGGGAATATGTTAGGAGGTACAAGAGCATCACAATATACCTTCAGTGAACCATCAGTAAGTTTGTCCCTTTTTCTATCACTCCCCTCTCACTTAAAATCTACTTTTTTCTCCTTTCTGTCTCCCTAATAAACAAGAGAAAAATACATGCTGGTTTTGATTCTGATAAAAGGTCTCTCCAGGTGTTGGGGATATCACTGGTAGATGCTATATAAATACCTTCCCAGATTATCCCTCCCTTCTTGGAAACAAAGAATCAATATCATTCTGACACTGAGACTAAATTTGGAAGTCTAAATATTTTCCAACTACCTTGAGAATTAGTATGTTATTCATAACAAGCTGCTAGTGCCTGCTAAACAACAGTTAAGGCACAGAGGTAGGTCTATATTTGTACTGTGAATATGCAGAATTGTAGTAGGAGATTTATATGATATCTTTTTATGCATCAGTGCTCATGTAATTGTATCAGGTTTTATGCCATTTGCTTTTTAAATATTGTTCCAGAGAAGGGAATAAGCCATGTTCAGTGCATGCATGTGTGTATCCACCAGCGCACAAATATGTCCCAGCTGTCCCTGAAATGACTCCCTTAATTGTGTGTATGCTTGTTTCCCACATGTTCTCTTTTCATGCTTGGAGGTAATGGAAAATAGAACTTACTCTGTGATGAACTGAGAAAATGTGGCCTTATCCCAGGCTTTGCTAGTCAGTTCAACTCCTCTGGGCTGGGATTCAATAGTTATCCCAAGCTAAAGGATGGCATTTAAGGGTCATGGGGGTTAGAACCAGCCCTCAGTAGGGCCAACATGGCACAGGAAAGGTTTGAGCATGAGAGGCTGAAGGCTGTGCAGGAACAGGATGGCTAATGATCTCTTGCCTGTGACCATTGTTATGTGAAATCAGAACAAACAAACCAGCAAGCAACGGCAAAGTCTGAAGAGCCACAAGGCAGTTGGTCAGACACCAGCCCAAGCCCAACCTGGTCCATCCCATGAGGACAGTGATGAGAAGTTAGGTAAGCAGGATGAATATATAGGAGCAACAGGGGGACTATAAAACCCCTCCTACTTCCTGTGTGACTTAACCAATCAACAACATGACTATGTGCACTTCTGGGCCTCTGCTTCATTCGAGTCTGACCCCAGCCCTGCTCCTACCTGATCCCAGCCTCACCACTGTCCCTGCTCCTGCCTTGTTTGAACTTGCTGGCTCTGTTCTACCAGCTGCCCTCACTACAATACCGCCTCAAACCTTGGCTGACAACTCACAATGCAGTGGATGCCTGGTGTGACCCCAGCTTGCCTATGGTAACTCGCTAAGTGACTGTCCGCAGCCCGATCTATCTTCAGACATGAGCTTTGTGTGCGCTGCCTGTTTCTGTTCATCCTCAGCCTTATCTTTCTGTCCATAGAAAATTTCTTCTTCTTGGTCTTGGTCCAAATGGGCTCAATTGATTTGGGGCTCCAACCACACTTCTCAGTTTTCTTCTGGGGCCCTGGCCCTACCAAACTCAGTCTCACTCTCTCTGTCTCTGGGGCTCTGACCTCTCTGGACACCATCTCATCCTGTGGGACTCCAATCCCTCTGAACACTTCCTCTCCAAAAATGGATTCTTTCCTCCACAGACATGAACCTGTGGTTATAATGGCTTCGTGGGCTAAAATCATGGCCTCCAGCGACCCTCAAGAGCCATTCCTCATGCCACCACCCATTCCTCACAGATATTACTCTTCCCTTTTGGGCACTGGGCCCTCTGACCACGTCCTCTTGTGCTCTGGGCCTTCTTCCCCACCAGATCCCTGATCCAGATGAGACTACTTCTCTTTATCACCCTGGGGTCCTAGCCATGAATCTCTCTTACATCTCTGTCACACTGGGCTGCTGGGCCTATACTTGACCCTTGACTCTTCAGGGCTGTTCTGTCCCTTCGCTAAAACCATTGGTTTTAGCTCCTCACAATCTGCCAGGTTCCAGGCCCTTACAGGGCTTTATCTCTCTCTGCTTTATCAACTTCTACCATGGGGTGCCTCCCAGGCATCCCATCCATGGACTCTACATCACTCACCATGAATTTCAGGCAACAGTGATGATGGATGATACAAAGAATATGGAAGTGCTTCATACCTTCTGTACCTCAATCTTCAGTTGCCACATGACTAAAACCAGTTAGTTTCATGGACAAAGAGAAGACTTCCAAGGTTGGGGACTTCACTACCTCCCTGGGAAGTCTATTTCAGATTCTGGTCACCTCAGGGATGGAATGGCTTCCTGGTAGGGGAATAATTTTCCCATACTTACCCCAGGAGAGGGAAAGATTGCAATGGAAGCATGCAGTGATGCACCACATATTCGGAGTGAGCATTCTCTCTGGATTGGTGGATGGTGCGCCCAAGCAGGTACTTCTGGCACCACAGAGGGGCAGCCATGGGAAACTTCAGTGTCTGAGAGATAGTGAAACCAGGGGACTCTCGCTCCAATGCCTGCCTGAAGTTTCTGGCAGCGCTGAGGTGCTTGGACAGAGGTACAGGTAGTCAGAGGGCAACTGCTGACGGAAGCCCTGTTGTGGGAGCTCAAGGACTGTGTTTCTGAAGGTGATCTGAAGCTACCACCACTAAGCGGGTTCCAGATGGGGGAAAGGGAAGGGTCTTGTGGGCTCAGCTCTTTGGGAGCTCCTCCAGAGCCTGAAGGAATGTTTCTAATTTCCTAATTTGATTTTCTCTTTGGCTTCCTGGGACTGAGGAAAATTTTCTGCTGTTAGACAGGGATGGACAGAAGCTCTGGACTTAAAGGGACAGTATCCTAATTGAGTACTGGCCCATGGGACTGACTGGGTGCCCCAAATTTTGTTTTCTTTAGCCCCTGGCCATAGCAGAACTGCCCATTATCTGACAGTGGAGACTGTCCCCTGTCAAGTTTTTTTTTATAAATGGCCATGGTGTGGTAAGTGT
>NW_005842516.1:734133-737878 GCF_000455745.1 Alligator sinensis | reverse complement strand
TGTAGGGAAGGAGGGACCCCAAAGAGAGGTATAGCTTGGCAGTCTAAGGCTATCTCCCTGTGGAACCAACTCCCAAGCAATTCAAGAAAAGAGAGTCTTGGCGAGTGAAAAACCAACATTGGAGAGGGCCTAACGAGGTAACAACAGTGCCTCCTTGGCCAGGGCACACACAGGTAGGATGTCAAAACACCAAGGACCCAAGCCTTATAACACCTATACTCAACATTGTGTCACCTGCCACTACACACTATGATGTCATGCATGCTAAGGAAAAGACTTAGGTACTAGAATTTGATCCAAGTAAAACTTAAAGAAAGGCCGTGTCTACAAGAGACACTAAGTATGCAGATTTTACTGCACAGTAGAGATTTCCCGGTTGTTACATTGTCTTCTATTGAGTTCTTCCGTTGGCTGATCTGCAGCTTCCCAGGTGTTAATTGCTGCCTGCTTCCATATTACACATTCAATCACGTTACACATTCAATCACTGATTCACTCGCTCTTTCGGGGCCAGCCTGATACAGAGAACAGTTTGATTCCTGCCCTTGTTAACATTGTTACAATGTATAACTTACTAAAACACATTTAGTTGAAAGTTGAAAGGTGAGCAGGATAAAATATAAGCTACAAATGCCATGGCACACAAATAGATAAAAATACCAAACTACAAGGGGAGATACAAAATGCCCACATATAAATTTTAAAACACAATTCCTTATCTTAAAGTGAAAGAGAGAGGAATGAAGAAAAGGTAGAAAAAGAGAAACATATCCAAAGAGGGGAGAGCAAATGCAGGCAAGAGAAAAAGGGGGCTTTCTGCTACAGAGATTCAGCCCAATTCAGTGACCAAATCTCCAAATCCAAATTGAATCAGGGGACCAATTTGAAGCTCTCTGAATTTATTTGAAAAAGATTTGGAGAGCCTCAGTGATTTGGGCAGTCCCTGCTCACTGCAGCAAGGAGCTGGACCCAGACTCCAAGCTGCCAAGTAGGGGGTGGGGGAAGGGACCATGAGGGGAACCCTGCCAGACCCCATCCCCTGCCCACTTCCCCCACTCCCATGACTGCCCTGCCCGGCCCCAGCTCCTGGTGATTAAAAAAACAGCCCCTACTCACCGGCTGCTGCCAGGTGCGGAGGCAAACCCTACTGCTCCCCACTGTCCCACACTGCAATTGGGTGCTCTGCCATGAGCCCCCTGACCCCCACCCACTCTCCCAGCCCCCCCTCATGGCTGCCGCGCCCACCCTTAATAAACCCGACAAAAAAACAAACTCACCAGCTCCTACAGTGGCCTCAGGGCTTCTGGGAGCTTGTGCAGAGCCCCCCACATAGTGTGGGACAATGGAGGGCAGCAGGGCTCACTGGCCCACCAGGCAGGAACCAGTGAGTACAGGATTTTTTTGTAATTTTTTGTTAATGGGCTGGGAGCTGGGGGGTGGGGAGGGGCAATGTTCCCTCTAAGGTGTAGCGATCCATAAGCACACCACTTCAGTCCATGAGCATGCCACATCAGTCCATGAGTGCACCACTTTGGTCCATTCCTGAATTGGTCTCATCTCTACCTTTCAGTGTGCACTGCTTTGGTCTGCCCCAGAATTACCTTCTTGCTCACCGCTTATTTCTGTGTTTTCCCTGAATTTATGCTGATGCTTCCCAAGCACTCACCATTTTATTTCCACTTTGAGGAAATTTCCCCTACATTTAATTTCCCCTACAGGAAATTAATGCTAGAACCAGTACCTTGCATTTAGGGTCATAACTCAACACAGTGACTCCTTTCAGTCTATTTTATTATTATTATTATTCCATACATAGTAAATGGAAAGAGAAGTTACCTAGGAAATACAACTGTTAATAGACATAACATAACAGGCTAGTAGTAAACAGAAATATATTACTCAGTCACATCTACAATTACCAAATCTCCCTTCCATAATTCTCCTGAGCCACTAACATAGCTGGAGGTGGGGGGGGAAGCTTGCACAGCAGATGGTGCCTGTCCTACAGCATCATGGTTAGTATGTTTCTTCAGACAGTCAACCCAGGTCTAAGCAAAGTCTGGCTGATATAAGCCTAGATCACATGTACTCTTATTTCCTAAGGTACTCACCTTAACCTGGTAAGAAATTTGCAGAAAAAAAAAAATCTTATTTTGGTGTGGTTGGTCATGTAACAACATAGTAACTGGTAGGCATCCCAGAATAGAATTCCCCAGGGCATGGAAATATTACATATGCTTTGTAGATGGCTAAACAATAGCCATGTAGATGATCAGGAAAAAAATGGTGTCACCCAGACTATTTATATTTGGTTGCCTACGTGGTCATTGGTGTGTCAAAAATGTCACTTGCAGTTTGCATTCTGCTCCTGGATGTGTATCCCTACCTGTGTGGCTGGCTACATACATTGGCAGACTCATTACTGTCAACAAAATGAGGGAGAGATACCTTTTATTTCCCCCCCCCACTAGAGCTTAGTGCCTGGGATACTTATATTGCAAGCTAGTTGATCCAAGTCATTATGCACTAGGGCTGTGCAAAGCTTCGGATCATGATTCGGATTTGGAGATAATTCAGATGATTTGGAAGTGGAATCTACAAATCTGAATCAAATCGTGGGAAGCTTTAGGCTTTCCGAATCGATTCAGAGCTTCCGAACCGATTTGGAAAAGATTCAGAGATTTGGCCATTGGGTATAATGGGGAACCAATGAAATCTCTATAACTTTGTTATCTTTTGGCTGACTCTGATTAAACTTGCTAGGATGGTATCCACTGCTGAGAGCATGATGTGTGCCAAGCTTTAAGGTGATAGGTGCAAGGGTTTCTGGGAAAATGTGCCCCAAAATTCTGAAAGCAAAACTTGTGTCATGTGTGTTAAGCCACAGTGGAGTTACAATTGCAGAGACGGTAGCCCTTACTGAGGCCACAAAGCCGGCCAAGTTTCAAGGAGATAGGAGCAGAGTTTGGGAGAAACTGCACCTCAAATTCTTGCAAGCAAAATTCATGTCACGTGTGTGTTAAGTCGCAGCAGGGTCAAAACTGCAGAAGTACTAGCCCCCACAGAGGCCACAAATCCTGCCAAATTTCAAGGAGATAGGTGCAGGCTTTTAGGAGAAACTGTACCTCAAGCTGTGAACAAGCAAAACACATGACATGGGTGACACGTGTGTTAAGGCACAGCAGGATGAAGGCTGCAGGTGTGATAGCCCCTGCTGCAGCCACAAAGCCTTCCAGCTGTCAAGGAGATAGGTGCAGGGGTTCTGGGGCACTGCACCTCTAGCTGCTGACAGGCAAAACTCGTGACATGGGTGCTTGTACAATTGTATCTGTCTTGGGGCATGGGGGGGCACAGGTACTACTGCAGGCCTGGCTGCTAAACTACTGTGTTACCATTTACCAATCAATCATGATTCACTCAGAAACCAGCTCAATACACAGTATCTAGCTAATGTAATGAGTTAACGAGCAAAGATTAACACCTACAAAAGCACAGAATAAGGACAGGAAATAATCAATACAGACAATCAACTGCCCCAAGACAGAGACAGTCAGTTGCACAAACACCCATATCATGAGTTTTGCCTGTCAGCAGCTAGGGGTGCAGGGCCCCAGAACCCAGAACCCCTGCACCTATCCCCTTCAAAGCTGGCAGGCTTCATGGCTTCAGCAAGGACTAGCAGGCCTGCAGCTTTCACCCTGCTATGCCTTAGTACACGCAGTGTCACCCATGTCCCAAGTTTTGC
>NW_005842516.1:694678-734065 GCF_000455745.1 Alligator sinensis | reverse complement strand
GCAGGCTTTGTGGCCTCACCAGGGGCTACTAGCTCTGCATTTTTAACCCCACTGTGATTTAACACATACATGTGACATCAGTTTTGCTTTCAAGAATTTGGGGTGCAGTTTCCCCCAAGCCCCTGTACCTATCATCTTGAAACTTAGCAGGATTTGTGGACGCAGTAAGAGCTACCAACCCTGCCCTAGCACCAGGGAGGGAGCACCTTAACATACACACACACACACACACACACACACACACACACACGTGACACAAGTTTTGCTTTCAGAAATTTGGGGTGCAGTTTCCCAGAAACTCTTCCACCTATCACCTTGAATCTTGGCACAAGTCATGCTTTCAGCATAGGCTACCATCTCTGTAAGATTTAATGTGAATCAACCACAAGACAACAAAGCTATACATATTTAATTGATTCCCCATTCTAACCTATGGCTGAATATCTGAATCATATGAAGTTTTGGACCCAATTCGGCTGAATTGAAGTGGGAAACCAATTCAGAGTTCTGAATCAAATCACTGGAATCCAAATTGTCTGAATCCAAACCCAAATCAAATAGTTCCCCATTCGCACAGGCCTATTATCCACCCCCAATCCATTTTTACAGTACTTTCCTCTAATCTGCATTTCCTTAGCTCGCTAATAAAAATGTCATGGGAGACAGTGTCAAGAGCCTTGCTAAACTCTAGGTATGTAACATCCATTTCTTTCTCCCATCTACAAAACCTGTCAGCTTCTCAAATAAGGAAAACATGTTAGTCATGCAGGACTTATTTGGTGAATCCATGCTGCCTATTCCTGATTACCTTGTTCTTCTTTTGGTGCTTCACAATAGATTCCATGAGGTCCTGCTCCATGATCTTTCCAGGTATGGTGGTTGGGTTGACTGGTTTGTAATACCTGAGATCCTTCTTCTCTTTCTTAAAGATGGGCACTATATTTTCTGTCTTTTTAGTCATCCAGGACCCAACCTCTAGGAGCTCTCGAAGAGTATAGCCAGTAGTACTGAATTACCTCTATGAATTCCACCAGTACCCTAGAGAGCATGGCATCTGTACATGCCCACTTGATAGCATCTTATTTCTCTATGTGATCCCTAACATTTCCTTTCAGCACTGTAGGCAGTTTGTCTCTTTCCCCATCTTTGATGCCAATGGCACCTGTCATTTGTGAAGACTAATTTTATATATATATATATAATATCTCAAAACCACCAGTTTTTCTTTCTTTTTAGTTTAAAATGCTTTCCCTCCCCTTCCCCAACCATTTCTGACTTTACTCTAAACCAGTTTTCAAAGTAACCATTTATTTGTCAGTTCCATTAGAGGCTCAGTCTTTTTGTCTGAAGGTTTGAACAGACAAGCAGTCAAAGTGCTTCAGATATGATGTTCTTGTACTGTAAAAATGTACATGCCCATCCCAATTTCAATGATTCATAATGTCCAGGAGCCACTTCTGCTGCAATGCTGCACAGCAATGTGGCTACTGAATAGACATCCCAGAATGCTTCTTGGCCATGATGACCTAGAGGCTTCTGAAGACACATGAATGGCAACAGCATAGCTTTCTATTCAGGTGATTGGGCATTTTCCTGATAGAAGGGTTGGTCTCACATTTTGCCTCCACTGCAAGAGCATAGGAGGACCTATAGCACTTATTTACCCTCTAATCTCCCATGGAGTAGTGTTGTGAGGTGCTGGCTCTTACCTCCTTTTCACAGTGGAACACTTTGACACACCTGGTGATGCTTTGCTTCTGCATGTCTGTTAGCTGGTGTGTTGAGGCCTGGAAGCAAGAGGCATTTGAGAGAAGACTTTTCAAATTGTTCCATGTGCCCTTTCTGTCAGGGAGCTACATGCCCATGGAGCAAGGATTAAGTGAAGGTGTCATCTCTGTGACCACTTCCAGTATTTCAGCATCTCTTTCAGGGTCAGACACATAAGCAGTGATTGGTAGGAGTGGATAGTCTTGAGGAACTGGAACACTGAGCAGCAGCCAAAGCAATTCAGAAAGCCTGTGATAAGATAGATGTGTCACCAAAGCACTAATATGGGGATGCCTGTGGACATGGAAAGTGGATACCTATTCCCATCTGGAAGCTGAGATCCCCTGTTAGCCTTTGTTCCATTGCAAACCAGTTTGACATGGGGCATTCCTTACCCAGAGCAGCTGTCCAAGAAGATTTCAATACCATCCAGAAAGCACTGGCACTGAGCTGCTTCTGCAGGAGATCAGAGCCAAGTCAGCCTGGACTTTTCTTTACTGCATGCGGGCCATCAATGGCTTAGAGTACAGTAGCTGAAAAGGCAACTTCTTGATCTGCTTCAGGATATTGCACTTCACCTATGTGGCCTTCAGATTGTAGTGCAACATCCATAATACTGGGTCTTTGCCCCTGGTGATACTAGCATAAACTGTGAAGTTTAGCCCTCCTTCTTTCTCAGGGACCAGGCCTACCTACTCATGCCTCCCTTGCCTCTTGTATTAGGGACAGTTTGGTCACCTAGTAACAGAATAAGTCTAGAGCTGCATGCACAGAAAGGAAGGAGTCAGAGCTGGGGTTCACAGTAAGTCCCAAGTCACACAGCGAGAAGGAAAGTCCAAGGTTCATGGTAAGCTGCGAGCTTTTATCAAAGCTCAGGGTAAACCTTAAGTCAAGGCCAGAGTTCAGAAAGCTAGATTTCCAGCCAGAGTTTTAGGTAAAAAGGGAATCAAAGAACTGAGAAGTGGTCAAGAACAAGAACAGGTCAGGGTGGCTAGGACGGCTAGGAGCTGGAACCAACTTCCAAGGGAAGTGGTGCTTGCCCCTCCCTGGGGGGTCTTCAAAATGAGGCTAGACAACCACTTAGCTAGGGTCATTTGATCCCAGCAACCTTTCCTGCCCATGGCAGGGGCTTGTACTTGATGATCTGCTTAGGTCCCTTCCGACCCTACCAACTATGAAACTATGAAACTATGAAGAACCAGAGCCTTTGTCCAGACAGACTGATGCTATTTTGGGGCATGCTTTAAAGGGTGGAGCAGGTGGATCCTGTTTGCTGCAGCCTCAGTTGGGGTCATCTGGGACTGATGCTTGCATGTGTGCTCATTACATCATGAAGCACTTCTTGGATGCCAGAAAGCTCTTTAAATACCAGGTGACCAGCAGTTGGATGACCACAGACTGTGCCTCTGGACACCTCAAGACAGGATCTAGGGCACTGAAGTGTGAGGCTAGATATTAGACAGTGGCTCTGCCTCATTATCATTTTAGCCTTCATGTTGTTATATAGACTTGAAGTGAGGTTATGTAATCTGGAGAAAAAGAAGGAAAAATGGAGGTGTGTGCTCCATGCAAGTAACCCACAAGCGGGCTAATCTTCCTTTCATAGACTCTTGACTCCCAAATGAGGGGCGGAGTCCTTGGGGTCAAGTGAGAAGGCAGCATGGCATTAGATTGTGTGAGTGGTTTCAGGGCTCGATCCCCATAGATCCCTGTTTCCCCACATTATACAGTGCCCAAAAAGCTGTGAAGCCAAGGGGTGTGGCTCCCAAGTACACATCAACAACTTCTTTGGTAAGGGTGTTGTTCCAGAGTCCTGTCCTCTATTGGACAATGTGCTTTTTTGCTCTGTACAATGGCAGTCCTGTAGGCACATGTTTGCTGGGATGCATTGAAATAGACCCTGGTACTTAGGAACAGCTCCCAGTATGGCCAAGGCAGAACAGAAATATTTGAGCCTGGGAGGTTGAAGCCTATGGATGGTATGCAGGAACAGGATGGCTAATGAGAACTTGCCTGTGGCATGATAGTTTGTGTTAGACCCCAACTCCATGTGGCAACCAATGACTAAGGAGACAACAATCCAATTGCCCATGGATCCTGTTACTCATTAGCCAGAGCAAACAGGGAGCAAACACCAGCACACATTGCTCACAGCAGTTTTATTCAGAATGGAGACAGCTTCGGACAAGGATCTCTCACAGACACATAGCCCGTGAACCAGGAGACCTGCACTGAACAATAGTTTTTTTCCACATTTATAAACTTTGGTTTATACTCATTAACATTCACTCCACCTCTGTCCCTCCCTTTGTTCCACCCATTTCTCCTCCCATCTCAAGCTCTACCTCTGTTTACTGTTTGCTTTATTAGCATGGAATTGCCTATGCATTTCATTCATTTACATGTCTTTTTGCTATGAGTGCATGTCTAAGACCTTGACTTCTCTTCTTCAGTCAATGGGAGGACTTTGACCAAAACCTGGAAGCTTCTGGAGGCTTCTTCACCAATCACCATTCACCTTTTGGCATATGTTCATCTTGGATTCTGTTACCAATCACATGTTGTTTTTCACATTCCAGTCTGTTTTTCTGTCTCATGTTGTACCATCTTCCACATTCCTAAAACATCACCTCATTCACAGCATACACACTCACACAGATTCACTTACTGCTTTTTCCTCAGAAAATGGTTGACAGTTAAGATGGTTACTTAGTATAAGCAAATGGCTGATCAGCGGCTCTGCTAGGCCACAGGTTATGCCTTTTTTTTCATAGATTCATAGATGCTAGGGTCGGAAGGGACCTCAATAGATCATCAAGTCCGACCCCCATTATTTAGCTGTAGATTCAATGCTCCCCAAAAATCCATATATTGTCACCCTAACAGTTTGTACTCGGGTATGGGATTTATGTAGTAGAAAGTGTGGTCCAAGGATAATGGAACAGAGGCAGGTTATGCACAGGCCTGATGTTAGGGGGCATGTCTACATGTGTGTCCAAATGTGCAGTATTTGCCATTACTGCACAGTCCTGGTGGTACGTGGGTAATTTCTGACCCTGCTGCACAGCAGAAATGAGCTACTGCACAGTAGCTTGTTGCTACTCTGCAGTAGTGTTGGCATCACAGTTGGTACCCACCAATGCTTTGTCACTGTAGGGATGAGCTCCATCACCATATCTCATATCTACAGCGACATAATATCTCATGGAGATGTCAGGGGTCATCTTCTGAATGCCACCAAGAGAAGGAGCTAGGTTGAATCACAAGGATGAGCACACTATGAAGAACCATTGATCAATGAAATGGCTTCTGCCCCAGATTGGAAGGGACCCTACGTTCCCATTTGGGCTCTGGCTCCCCATGGGACAGAAACTATCCCAGTGGGTTTATCCAATGAATATTAATTCAGTTTGCAGTGGGTCAGCTTTTTCTTAGAGGAAGGCTCTTGATTATGCCTAAATGTGTCTTGGCGGATTAAGTGTTTTTCTAAGAAGCAGAGGATACAGATTCAAACTCCTTGTGGGTTTGAATGACCTAGAACCAGGCCTTCTGCTCTCTGGAAAAGTGTCCTAAACACTAACCTATTGGGATAAAATGCAGGCAAGTATATCTGGAAGGTTCACACACAGGGTGAATCTACAGCATTTCCAAAATCTAGATTCCTGGGGCACATTGTTACTGTGGATTAAAATTGGCAGTACACTTCACTCAGTTATCTGTAGGCCTGATCTTATATGTGGTGCTGGCCCAACCAGGGTCTGATTCCTCTGTACATGAGTTTTTTTTTTTTTGTAGCTGGGTCCTAATCCAACTTTGTGGCACTGCTGTAGTCGGAGACCCATGTAACTGGGTTGGATGACTCAGCCTCTGCAGCATACAATCTGATAGGGATGGCTAAACTGAGACCCAATCTCTTTGCAGGAGCCAGATCAAAAAGAGTCTACTCCTGCATGTAGTACTCAGCCATCCTGGGTCCAATCCTTCCATGCAGGAATGGCCCATCTGGGCGAAAACCTGCCACATGGAGCTGCCCCCATCCAGCCCATTTTTTCTTGGCATATTTCCATCACCCCCATGGCATACAACTGTGCTGTGACACATACTTGGAGAATCACTGGTAGAACAACTGAAAATTCCAGATACACTTCTGTGTCAGTGCAAATCTAGGGCCAAAGCAATAGAAATTAGGCCATAACATTAAATGGTAAACAGCCATGATTGAATGGTTTCTTTTTTTTTTAAGTGACATAATGTCCATGACTAATCATCAAATATATTTTATGTTCTATAATTATCACCTACTGGAACAAACCCCACCAGAGGCCTAGGCAATGGAATGCCAAACTTTTGCACCTTGGTTAGGCTTCATTATGGGTAGCCTTTGAGTCTTAAACTCATACCTAGCAGGTGATATAATCTTAGGAGGAGAAGAGCCTTCCCATACTGTAGACTCTGTAGCTGAAAACATGATCCACTTGCCAGTAAAGTGAGACACCCAGGTTTTCCTACCCCACCCTCCACCCACACACACACCTTGCCTATACCTCTATTGCCTAAAAAAATAAACAGAACACCATGTCACTGTGTGGAAGTGCCCATGCCTATTCTGTGAGGCTTGTCTTAATGTGTACACGGGGCCTTTCACAGTCTCAGTTCTTTTGAGAGTGGAAAGCTTGCTTCTAGAGTCTTACAACTGGAACTGGGGTAAGGGCAAACCACTCTCACCTGCCATGACTTGATCTTCTATCCACTTTGGGAGGAGGTCTTATTCCCTGTGGGTGCTCCAAAAGATGTTAAGGGCACATAGGCTATGCTTGCGTATCGTGCCCTCTGAGGTAAATAACATACATTAAAAAAATATATGAAACTCAAAATATCACTCTGGGACTTAGTCCCTCTTTACAGTCCTCTAGCTCATAGTTGGACATCTCTGGTCCTTGCCTGGCAAAAAAACCCATTGTATTTTAGGGTTTGCCATAATAACTGTCCCTTGTGATCCACTTCAATCTACTGTACTCACAGTTCTTTTCTCTCTTCTTTTCTCGGTTCAGAATCTCCAGTCAAGTCCGGTTCAGCATCTCCAGTCAAGTCCCAATCTTCTATCCCCAATGGCCAGAACCAAGCTGGGTATAAGTCGTTTGTCTCTTCTGAACCCCTTTGGTGGATTTGCTGCCAGCTGGATGCTTTCCACCATTCGCCCCTCCCAGGACTTCCAGACTTCACTTCTGGTCCCCCAGTATCTCCGGGTCAGGCTCCTTTTAATTCTGGTGTGGGGTTCTGGCTCTTTAAGTGCTGGTGGCATGCACTTATAAAGCACGACCACCCCAGTGCTGCTGTTTTCCCAGTGCCCACCTTTTCTTCCAGTGCCACTTTTTGCTGCTGCTCTGCCACCTTGTGCCAACTTGGCAGGTAAAGTCCTGGTTCCTTGCCTTCCACACTTTCACACACAGGTCAGGAAGTACTCTAAATCTCTGCTTCAAGTTAAGCTATTCCCTCTTACATTGATTGATCATTGGTATAAATGAGTGGAGGGAAAAGTGTAGGATAAAAAAAAAAAGTCTTTGTCTCACTGGTTATAGTCTCAAAGTTAGGATCCAGGACACGCTCCTTTCAGGAAAGCAGCCACATCAGAGAGCCAGACATCTGTCAGACTGGTCTCTTCCTCGAGGCCCCATGTATCTCTTATGACTGTCCCTAGAGTTAAGATAAAAATTAGTTGCACAAAAAAGTGGTTAGAGCACTGGGATAGGGTGTCACAGAGGTGGAGGTTCAAACCTACAGTGAGAGAGAAGGGACTTCCCAGGGAAGTGATGTAACCACTCAGCTATTAGCCAAAGACATGAGAAGGCCCTCCTCCATTACATTGCCACATTGCTGCCAGTATGTACAAGGGTGTAGTCATCTACATTCCTAAGTTACCCATCCAGGGTTAAAATGGGTACCTGAACATATATGTCCAAAATGTCCCAAGTAGATGACTACATGAAGGTCATTTAAACAACCAGAAAAGAACAAAATCCTACGCTTTGTTTCTAATGGAAGTTTCATTTTTTCACAATTAGCTTGAATCACCACTAAGGTCAGAAGGAAGGTTGGTGTGATGATTAGGGAGCTAGCCTGAGGCTTCAGATTCCTTTCTTGGGGCCATGTTTTCTTATGGTCTTTCTGAGTAGCCTGAAACACATTACTTTGGGGCACACACAAATAGGCACCTTAGTTCAGATCCCAATTAATCTCTAAAGACCCTTCATTTAGGCATTGAAACATATATACTATATTTTCCTTGCCCAGACAAGGATTCTTAATCAACCAGGTTAGACAGCTACGTTTTCTCCACAGCTTTTAACTCTAATTGGAATATGGAGGTGGCATTTTACTTGCACCCACTAATAAGGGGGTACATCTAGATGAGAATATTTATAGCCTTGGAATGAGATGGTTGTGGGGAGGGGCAGGTGGAGAGATTAGGTCCCTCCAAAGATAGACTTCTTCTGTGTTACCAGTAAGAGAAGGCCATAAGCTCAGGAAATTTAGGAGAAATGAAAGATAAAACAGGGGAGGGGTCAAGAGCTTGTAATTAAAGGATACACTGAATAGACTGCCTCTGACACCCTACCCTTTCCTGAAAGTGTTTGGGGTAAAGAAAAAACCTTGCTGGGTGTGTTCAGGCAGTGGAAAAGGCTACATAAGTTTCTTCTTCTCCAAAATTTTCAAAAGTAGGTTAGACAGACACTTGGCTGGGTTGACTAGTCAGGGACAATTCCATCTTGATCAGGGGGCTGAACTAGATGACTTTATGAGGTTCCTTCCAGCCCTACTTCTCCAGGATCCTATGATGTACTGGATGATGTCTAGTACCTTCATCTTCCTCTCACAGCAGAAATGGCAAGTGTTGTGGTGCTTCATGTGTTATGGTGAGCAGCTAGGTTTGAGTGAATGCTGGCCCAATGGGGTCCATTGCCCCACCAGTAGTAAGAGGACTTGCTGTTGGGATTGGGCTCAAGGCTCAGGAAGACAAGGTTATGGGACACATTTAGTACATACTGGTTGGATGGTGGGCAATTATTGCAGCTGTGTACAGAAAGAAGCCAGGGAGGTTTGTGAGGCAAAGACTCAGTGGTAAGCTGAGGAAGGGTAAAAGTTAGGAGTGGGTAGACCCATTCAAGATGGGAAATTCTGGTAAAGGCAACGAATCTGTTTAACAAATCTACAGGTGGTTTCTCTCCAGCTTTAATGTGAATGTGTAGCAGGGCCCTGTGACTCATTGTTGCAATATATTGGCACAGCTGGGAAGCAGGCTGTGAATGGAGCCAGGCTATAATGGTAGTGCTCTGTGATTTGGGGTGGAGAAATATCAGCCTATAGAGCTTTGCAGAAAAATGCAGGCTGGGATTAATTAATTTTGTTAGAGCTGGGGGTACGGGTTGGAACACCAAGGCTATGCTAACAGGGAGGTATGCATCAAGATATACAAGCACATGCATGTATCTACATGCACACCAAAGTTTCCCCCATACCCTTTATCTCTCCCCAAAATAGTAAGAAAAAAAGAGTTATGGATGGTCTGATTCAGCATTTAGTTCACATCCCTGTTTGCCCTCAACTTGCCTTCTGAGCCTCCCAAGGAGGGGTGAGAAGGAAACAGTAATCACCCCGTGTAACCTTTAATTTTCATGGAGCTGCCAGTTCACCAGTAACGAAGAGAACCAGTGTGAAAATCAGTTTGAGTTCCTGAGATTTATAAAGAGTATTAGAGTTGCCAGAGTGAACCAGTGAAGTACCAGTCCCAGCCAGCCTATCCAGCCAACAGTGCATTTGCATCATCAACTACAATGATTGCCCTGCAGAACATCATTCTGTCTTGAGAACATTAGTACACTGTTTGAATCGGGTAGAGGCTTGAAGATATAAGTCCAATCCTCAGCTGATGGAAACAAACTTTATTCACTTGCCTTCATTGTAAAAGTCTTCAATCATCCCTGTTGAGGACCTGGTCCTGATTGTCCCTTTTGTACGAAGGCTCAAAAAATGCACAAGCTTCAGCCAGTCAAACACATGTCCTCACCCCCAAATAATAAGCAAGTGTTCATCGCCTAACACACAAACATGGAGAGGAGTACAGATGGATATACCCAAAAGAGGGTACATAAATATATGCACATGAGGAAACACAAATGGATGTCATGACCTACTCAACATGCAGGTCTAATCCTGCTTATGTCATGTATATTCTGTTATGATACTTTTATATTTTTCTCTGCATGATCTCATTAGTATGAACATGCATAGGATTTGGGGCTACTTGGGCCTCTTTTTAGTCATCTCTGGGAAGTGTTTGAGTGTAAAGGGCAGGGTGACCCAAATCTTTGTAGCCACAGGCCCTCCCAATAAAATTGTAAAGTTGAAAGGGGTGCAGATGTGAGAAAAATGAGCAAAGGTCATTGAGGGGTCAGCATGCACTTCAGGCTGTAAGGAAGTCTGAAGGGCAGGGGCTCCAAATCTACAGTCAAGTGTGTTGTGAATGGCAGGGGAGATCCCAGATGAGATTTGCCCCTTGGATAACATTGCATAGGTTGCCCTCAGTCCTCAAAGTAAAAAAGGATCTGTGGGCACAAGTTCCTATAGTGGGTTTAGACTAAGGCTTGTTAACCATGAGTTATCAAAAGAGGGTATGCAAAGTATTTAAGCCTGTTGGTGGCAAGGTCCAAAAGAGCTGGGGCTGTGTAAGTGTAGGAAAGTAGGGGGTAGGTAGATACCTCCAGCTCTATGTCTTAGAGACCTCCACCCAACTTGCTCCAAGATACTGAACCTCCAATGCCCCATGGTACAGCTCAAGATGGAGTTAGAAGACATGTCACCACTCCACTTGTCCATGGCCCCACACACCTGAATGCCCTGCAGAATCCTGGAAGCAGAAACTGAGCTAAGACTATGGAGGGTATATAGATGAGATGCAACTGGAACCCCTCAGCCTGTGAGAGATGCACTAGGAATCCTGCAGCCAGAGTAACCAAATCAGGTGTTTAAAGCTCAATCAAACTCCTAGCTATTGGCCCTGTGTACCTGAGTCAGCCTCACTTAACCACTAATAAAGGCCAGCTGCACCCCCCTCCCCCCATCCCTCTCTGATTGGTTCTGGGGCTGATTTAAGGAACTTCTCCAGAATTTGAGCCTTCTTTATGGTAAAGTGCCTCTATATTTCAGCCATGGGTCTTCCTGCAGTTCAGTTTCCTGGCTCCTAACCCTAGGCTGGCTTTGTACTTTGATTTCTCCACGTTTATTAACCCCTTAGGTTTGGTAACTAAGTCTCTGATTCCTGGATCCTAGCTCTGAATATGTATTTGAGTCCTGATTCTGACTGTTATACCATCTCCTGGTTCAGGTTTTACTTATTAGGCTGGATATGCCAGTGGATTGTAACAGACATCTGGGGTAATAGGAGTAGCCAGTTATTCCTTCACTAAGATAGCAAGTGGTGGTGAGGAAAAGCTCTTTCTAAGTGCAGGTGACTAGGGGTAAGAGAGCTGAGCAGCATATTAACTGCATGTAGTAGGTCATGATACTAAAAGGCTTAATTTGGCAGCTGTGAAAGACTAATGGAATAGCATGTAACTGCATAGCAGATGGGAAGGAGGCTGCTGAGGGCTATTCTGCCTGGGGTCTGCCCAGATGAGCTCAGAGGCTCTGGGTGAGCCTGTGATGAGAACAGCTCCCTTACCATCACTCTGATGCCCTCTTCTCTCGTATTCTAGCATCTCTACCCAAGCACAGCACCTATGGCTTACACCCCAGATGTCCTACCTCTCCCTAGGTTACTACCTGGGGATCAGGGAAACAGAAGGGAGACTCAATATCTACCATCTGACCTCAGGGATGTCCCTGTCCTGCTCCAGCTAAAGGATGCATGAAGCTGCTGTGCCAGGTTGCTGGGGACTGCTCTTCCTGGCCTCTCTTTCTGTAGTCCTTGCCATGTATTCTGTGGGGATTGCCATGCTACACAGAAGAATTGTGTTGTCATTGCACCATTGTATTCCTTCCCTACCCCCACCTCCAGGATGTGCCTCTCTGTGTAAGCACTTGGAGGAGGAGCTTTGAAACCTGAGGGTGATAGTGGTGGTAGTGGTGATACTTGGTGGTGGTAGCAACCCCAGAAGCAGAGAACAGTTGTTACCTCTGGTGCAGACCTCCATCCCTAGCACTTGTCACTTTGGCTGCTGTAAGTGAAAGAGCTATCAAGGTGCCAAACTGACTGGCTCCCTCCTCTTTCCCACTGTGTTTCCCATATTGGACTGGAGGTTGCAACTGTGGGGAGTATCTGCATGAGTGCTGGGCTCAGGGCTGGCAGCAGTGGGGGAGGTCCGCCCTTTAAAGCACTTGATCTTGGCCAGTACAAGGAGACTTGGGGGGACTGAGAAGGGAGCAAGAACACCTAGAAGGGGGCACTTGGCCACCACAACTGTCCATGGAAAAGCTCTTTATCACATGCATCCACTCACTGAACTGGTGTGGAACAACCCTGGGGATTTCTCTGCCCCCAGGTCAGCTGAGGACAGTGGTGACAGGTCCCAACCTCATGCATCAGGAGCTAAACCTTGCATGAGAGAGGGAGGGGATATGGGAAGGAAGGGAAGGTGCCTGTACTGGCAGCAAGGGGGTGTTAATAGGGGACGAAGTCTAACCTGTGTTGGGGACTCAGAATAATCTCTGGCACTGCTGCCTTGCACAATCTACTCATGGGGGAAACAAGGCTTCAGCCACCCATGTTGAAAGCGGTGCATCTCCTGCATCACCCCAGTTTCAAATTCTTAGCTCTACTCATGATTCAAAAGTGTGGTGATGAGGACATTATTCTATAGACTGGGAGAGGAGAGATGGGTTTTCATTCCTGAGCATGAGGGTGAGCATGAGGGTGTTCCCGTATTCTTATTTCTTGCCTCCTGACTGGGTGCTCTAACATCTCAGCTCTTTGGCAAAAGATGGATGGTTTTTCCTCCCTAGTGTAGTGACCTGAACTCTGTCAGTGTAAGTTGGGTGGTGAGAGGGTGCCTACTAGGTTGGGATTCTATAGAGAATAAGGCAAGGACTAGGCTGCTGTTTGCCTCTGATAGGGAATGTGGCAGAGGTTAGGCAGCAGTGAAGGAACAAACCCAAATCTGCATTTCAGAGGTAATTACACAGACTGCAGGCACCAGAATCACTCCATAGAATCCTAATTCACTCTGCATCACAGCCACAAAGTCACTTGGACATCTGGGTGTCTTACACATATCTAACTGGGCATTCTGAACATGTTCATTCCCTTGCTCTCTGCTGAAAAGCCAGTTTCTACATAAGCCCTAGATCTTTTGTTTCCAAAAAAAATAAAAAAAATAAAAAAAATTATACGTGACCTACCTATCACCATAATGATTGTGGTATGTGTACCTGGAGTGGAAGGCCTTGATTTGGAGCTGTCTCAGCTGAGGGAGGTTAACAAATATCTCCTCTATTTCAGCAAAGTACTTTAACCATAAGGATCTAGAAAAACTATTTCCTGGAGGTTACACATTTTGGAACGTTGCTGTGTGCTATGTTAGTGGGGTAGCTAATGAAAACTGGGAGAGTGAGACTCTATTGGGCAACAAAGTTTCCGTAGTGCTTGGCCCCATGCAGAGAATTGGTGATGGATCATGAAGCTGGGTAAGGTGTACCAAATATCAAGTGTAATGAACAAAATCCAGGTAACTGCAGGACACTACTAATACAGTCAGACTGTTGAAAATACATCATTTGGAATTCCAGGTTCTCTAAGTTAAGGTCAAGGTTGTGGAGCAGGAACTTTACAAGTTAGTCATCATTTTCAGTGGCAAGGGTAGAACATGTTGCTGCAATAGATATCCAGGTCCAGAGGCCATCCTTGTACAAGACAAATAGCTTAGAAAGGTCTCGGGAGTAGTCTCTCTGCTTATTGTAAAATCTGCCAGTCATATCAGAGCTTTCACATGTAGTGAAAAAAACCTTATACCCAGACAATCCAATTGGACAACAGGCACTGTACAAGAGCTTCTTTAGGGCCTGGGGTAGAAGATGTGCAACTAAATGCACATGCAGATGAATCCCTGCTCTCATTCCCTTAGAAGGAGGATGAACCCTCCTGAAACAATTTGTCCTCTGGGACAAAATATGTCTTGTGTAATTAGCTAATAGTGTTTGGATCAGCAATGGCCCATTTAACACAGTAAAGTATGAAATCTTTCACTTAATGTATCTGTTTGGGCTCACTTTGAATATTGATTTATCTGTAGATAATTGGCAGGTGATCATATTATAAGAGTCCCTAACCCACTGGTGCCTGCCCACTTTCTCTGGTTTTCTAGAAGGAAGTGTTTCATAGTTAGTAGGAAGGTCAGGTTGGAAGGGACCTGAGCAGATCATCAAGTCCGACCCCCTGACACAGGCAGGAAAGAATGCTGCATGTCTCCCACACTGGGCTCCTGGGGCTGTACTGCTTTCCTGAATTTGAAGGGCTGGTTGGGGCTAAGATCCCACAACCCTTGGAGGTCTCTCTCTCTCAGGTTATCCTCTTCTCGAACTGGATAACTCCTAGGCTCCCCATCCATGGCCTCCCACCACTAACCATGAATTGAATGGGGAGATAGTCATGGGTGATGCAATTAATATGAAAATGTTTCATTTCTTTAGTACCTCAGTTTTCAGTTATCACATGACTAACATCAGTTATTTTCAGGTACAAATAGAAGGCACTGAGCCTCAAGTAAAGAAAATCATCCTACTCAGGGGAAGATACTTACAAGAAGAGACAAGGAAAATGAAGAATTCTTAAATAAACTCTTATTTCCAAAAACATGCACAAAGCAAAAGTTGTAAATGTTGTGTCACCTGCAACCCCACAATATGATATCTTACATGCTATAGAAAAGACTTGAGAACTAGAATTTGAATGAGAATTTGGGAAAAGAGTAGAGACAGAATTGCTTCAGTAACCATAAATGAAGGAACTAAAATCCCATCTTCTATAGTCTGAAAAATAAAGAAGTGAAAACAGCCTTGGACAGAATTCTCAAGAAAAAAATAATATTGAGTTTCCACTTGATGTAAGAAATGAAAATACTTTTGTAAATAGCAATTTACACAGTGGTTTGGTTTTCCATTCCTAGGAAGTGACCTGAAAGAAGAGAAAAAGTTTTGGAATTAACTTAATGAGAGTGAAAGGCACTTCATGAAGACAAAAAATAAGTATAGATAGAGGACCACCTGGACTACATGAACAATTCAGAATACTTTACCTCAACATTTTGGAATCCCAACATGCTGCATAAGTGCCAAAGAGCCAAGGTGCTTCATCTAGGTTTTTCAAGATCCAAGTTCCCTTCTTTGTGGCAGAGAACCTAGAAGCTCTAAGAGATGTGGTTGGCTTCTTCAACTATGGGATGTTGTTCCAAGGAGAAGGATTGCTAGAGAGAGATGGGATCCAACTGATGGAGAGAGGGAAGAACATATTTGCAGACAGGCTCACTAACCTGGTGAGGAGGGTTTTTAACATTGGTTCTCTGTGGGATGGAGACAAAAGCCCCAAGGGAGAGGGAAAAAGGGGAGGCCTTCTCATTCTTCCTGAGAAAGTAGGGCAATTGGCTAGTTACCTCAGATGTCTGTACACAAGTGCATGGAGCATGGAGAATAAAAAGGAAGAATTGGGAGTTCTCGTACAATGGTGAAACTATGACTTGATTGCAGAAACAGAGATTTGGTGGGAGGTTTCATGACTGAAGCACTGTCATGGATAGGTGCAAACTGTTCAGGGAGGACAGGCAGGGAAGAAGAGTTGTGCTGTATGTAAAAGTGCTGTATGATTGCTCAGAGCTCCAGTGTGAAACTGGTGATAGACCTGTTGAAAGTCCCTGGGTTAGGGTCAGAGGGGAGAGCAACAATGGTGATGTTGTGGTGGATGTCTGCTACACACTACCAGACCAGGAGGGTGAAGTACATCAGGCTTTCTTCATACAGCTGGTGGAAGTTTCCAGATCACAGGCCCTGGTTCTCATGGGAGACTTCAATCACCCTGACATCTGATGGGAGGCCAATAAAGGAGCGTGCAGGAAATCCAGGAAGATTTTGGAGATCATTGGAGACAACTCCCTGGTGCAAGTTTTAAAGAGACCAACTAGGGACCATGCTGTGCTTGACATGCTGCTAACAAACAGGGAAGAACTGATGAGGGGTGTAGAAGTGGATGGCAACTTGGACATCAGTGACCATGAAATGATTACATTCAGGATCCTGACAAAAGGAAGAAAGGAGAGCAGAAGAGTATGGACCCTGGACTTCGGAAAAGCAGACTTTAGCTCCCTTGGAGAACTGATGAGAAGAATCCTCTGGGAGGTCAGTCTGAGGGGGAAAGGAGTCCAGGAGAGCTGGTTACATTTTAATGAAACCTTATTGAATGCACAGGAACAAAAATGCAAATATACAGGAAGAATAGCAAATATGGCAGGGGACCAGCTTGGGTTAACAGAGAGCTTGTCAGTGAGCTTAAACACAAAAAAGAAGCTTACAAGAAGTGGAAGCTTGGACAGATGACTAGGGAGGAGTATGAGTATTGTTTGTATAGTCAGGCCTGCAGGGATTAAATTAGGAAGGCCAAAGAGCAGTTTAAGTTACAGTTAGGAAGGGACATGAAGGAGAACGAGAACGGATTCTACAAGTATGTTAGCAACAAGAGGAAGGTCAGGGGAAGTGTGGGTCACTTACTGAATGGGGGAGTCAACCTAGTGACAGATGATGAGGAAAAGACTGAAGTATTCAATGCCTTTTTTACCTTGGTCTTCACAGGCAAGGTCAGCTCCCAGAATACTGCACCAGGCAACACAGATTGGGGAGAAGATGAGCATCTCTCAGTGGTGAAAGATCAGGTTAGGGACTATTTAGAAAAGCTGGAGGTGTAAAAGTCCTTGGGGCTGGATGCAATGCATTCGAGGGTGCTAAGGGAGTTGGCTGATGTGATTGCAGAGCCACTGGCCATTATCTTTGAAAACTCCTGGCGAACAGGGCAATCTTGGATGATTGGAAGAGGGCAAATATAGTGTCCATCTTTAAGAAAGGGAAGAAGGAGGATCCAGGGACTACAGACCTATCAGCCTCACCTCAGTCCCTGGAAAAATAATGGAGCAGTTCCTCAAACAATCCACTTCTAAGCACTTGGAGGAGAAGAAGCTGATCAGGAACAGTCAGCGTGGATTCACCAAGGGCAAGTCATGCCTGGCCAACCTGATTGACTTCTATGATGAAATGACTGGCTCTACAGATGTGGGGAAAGCAGTGGATGTGATATACCTTGATTTTAGCAAGGCTTTTGATATGGTCTCCCACAGCATTCTAGCATGCAATCTAAGGAAGTATGGATTGGATGAATGGACTGTAAGGTGGATAGAAAGCTGGCTAGATCATTGGGTTCAACAGATAGTGATCAATTGCTCAAAGACTAGTTGGCAGTCAGTATCGAGTGGTGTGCCCAGGAGTAAGTCCTAGGGCTGGTTTTGTTCAATATCTTCATTAACAATCTGGAAGATGGAATGGAGTGCACCCTAAGCAAGTTTGCAGATGACACGCTGTGGGGTGAAGTAGATATGCTGAAGGGTAGGGCTCAGATTCAGAGAGACATGAACAAATTGGAACACTGGGCCTAAAGAAATCTCATGAGGTTTGTTGGGGGTAGGTGTTGTAAGTCTTTGGGGGCCTCTTCATCTGTGCCTTGCCCCCCAGCGACATCAGGGTGAAACCCTATTCTGATGCCACCTAGATGGTCTGGGCGCTGCCCTGTTCTTTCCTGCCACATCTTTGGTGTTATTGTTGTGGAGGCAGTTCCCTGTCGGGGGCCCAGAGGGGTCACAACCCTGGGGGTGTCTTCATGGGGCTCCAAACCTCCCCTTTACCTCACCCTTATCACGTCTTCGGCCTGGGTAGATGCTGCTCGCCGCAGGTCTTTCCCACACTGCCCACCTTGAAAGGGCTTGGTCTTCTTGGCCATTAACCTTCAGGGGTCCACCCCTTGTCTTCAGGCTGGTTTCTCCTCTTCTAAGAAATAAACTTGCCATTGCTGGGGTCAACTGCAACTTTACTGAAAAACATCGGCTCCTGCCGGTGGAGCTCCCGAGATTGTCTCCCTCTTTCTCTCTCAGTGCTCCTTTTTATCCCCTCAGGGCACTTGTGCATCCCCTCTCCTCTAATAGGCGTGGGTACTGGGGGCGGCCCTGTACCCCATTCCTACCAGTTCTTCTGGCGTCTTTGCCCTGGAGCCTAACTGATGTGAGGTCCCATCATCCTGGTCCTTCTCACCAGCGTCACCTCTCTCCCCCTTATGGGGGCTCATGATCCTCCATGGTCTGCCCCTCTGGGGCTGTCTGAGGATGGCTGCGGGCTTGAATGTCCACCCTCAGACACGATACCTGAGCTCCTGGTCAGAGCCCTGCCACTCCCCAGCAGCATCCCTCCTGGTTGCTTCCCCTCAATGGGGCTCCCTTCCCTTTGTTGACCCCCATGTCTGCCTTCTGCCCCACCAGTTGGGGTCCCCAGGTAGACAGCTGGCTCCTTCCCTGGGTGTCTGGGGCTGGAGCCTCCCGGCTCTGGAGCTAGCATCTCCCAGCTAGTGTTCTGCTCCTCTCTCCCTGGCTCACTGCCAGCTGGTTCCTCAGTCACCTTTGGAGCAGCCTGCACTGCTCGGGAGCCACACCCCCAGCTCTCATGAATCGGGCAGCTGTGAATCTGCCGATCCTGCACCTGTGTCTGCATCCATACCTGTGTCTATTCCCAGCTACCACTCATCTCTGCTCCTACGATAAGTGCCAAGGTGTGATTATGAGGGGTCTTAGCCATGCTGGGCGGGGCTTCTGCCTCCCCTTTCACAAGGTTTAACAAGGAAAAATGCAAGGTCCTGCACATAGGATGGAACAATCCCATGGATCAGTATAGGCTGGGGGCTGATTGGCTGGGCAGCAGCTCTGCAGAAAAGGACCTGGGAGTTACTGTGGACAGTAAGCTGGATATGAGTCAATAGTGGGCGTGTCTACACATGATATTACATCGCCATAGCAATGCCTCATTATAGTGTGTTGCTACAGTGACGTAGGGGTTAAAAATAACTGCAGCATTGGTGCAGCATGGTATGGGTGGTTACTGCACCATCATTTAGTACATCCAAAAAGAACTACTAAATGATGAAGCAGTTACTATGGCACCCTAGGGGCAGATGTAGAAGCACCCGGTGTGGCCTTGTTGCTAAAAAGGCTAACAGTATACTGGGCTGCATTAGAAGGAGCACTGCCAGCAGATCAAGAGAAGTAATTATCCCACTCTATTCTTCACTAATGAGGCCACACCTGGAGTACTGTGTCCAGTTTTGGGCCCCTCACTACAGAAATGATGTGGACATGTTGGAGACAATCCAGTGGAGGACAACAGAAATGGTTATGGTGATGAGACACATGACTTCTGAGGGGAGGTTGAGAGTAATAGGCTTATTTAATCTACCAAAATGAAAACTAAGAGGTGTGGCAATATTGGTTTTGGAAGTACTAAAGCATGGTGCAGTAAACGCCGGTACTGCACTATGCACCCTGCACCATGCACACTTCTCACAGTTAGATTTCATTACTACATCACTAGTGGTGCACTATACCAGGGGAACACACCATACAGCAATGTAGCACATCACGATGTCACCATAGGGCGACATGTAGGTGCACCCGAGGTCAGTCTACTAATCATATCCATCAGAAACTTTTCTTGGGTTCAGCACAAAGTAATCAACTCTGAAATTATCTCTAGGAGAAGTGCTGAGTTGCAATAACTAAGAATTTCCTTGTGGAACTACTTGACCAGGGAACTGACATCTAACTATATTGCAGTTCATATATTCAGTTTCACAGCTGAAGTGCATGAACAAAATAGAGTCAATTAGTGTCATTTTAGTATTTTCTGTAAGTAACCTGGATTCAAAAAACTTCTTCAGTGGTTTTTCAAGTATTCATTCTCTTGTGAGCCATCAAAAAGAATGCTTTTGGAGACACTGCCCATAAAGTCATTTCATACACAAAATCCCACAGTGTCTACTCCAAAACCACTGTGAGAAGTCATAAAGAGGAAAAAAGAATATGGAAGAAGGTAAGATGGAAATTATCTCCCATTTTGTGTGGTTATGTTCAGTGAGACTGATTCTGGCATTTTTAGGAAGTAATGTCAAAGTCTCTTCTCTTCTAGCTGGTGGTATCAATCAGTCTGTTTCATTATTTTGTTACTGCAGCTATGCAGCAGTACATCTATCATGTCTTCATTCTAATTATCCCAGCACAATAGGGGTGTTAAAGGAGGGGACATTAAGCCTTGTGTATGATATGTCTGCGATTTTCAACATAAACAATAACCAATCTACTGTTTCATCCCTGCATGCTAAACATGTGAGACATAAACATCTATAGTTCTTCTCTTTTTTCCTGGAAGGATATTATAAGACAAGATCTTCCAAATAGATGGTCCACTTCATAAACCTCTAATGCTCCTGATTGATAGAAACTGCTAAGCCAGCACTTTCTAAAAATCAGTCTCCCTGAGGTTTGTCACATTGTGCGCTAAAAATGTTAATGTACCCACAATCCTGCCCATCCGTAATGTATTTTTCAGAGCTAACTGTGGAATCTATTTGATCCTGTTCCTGATGTATGTTGCTCTAAGTCAAGTCCATGTAATCCTGGGACTTCAAATTATCCTTAATACAAATCTCCTTGCTTATGCAAAAGAGGAGGAAGAATGAACCTCAAGTGAATCTATTTTTATTGGCTGTCTCATCCTTCTTTTTCTGTAACCTTAGGAGACCTTGTTCTCGATAAACTAACATAACTTGGGTGCTTAAATAGCAAATGCTGTTTTCATGTGCATGTATTTCACAATGTAACGGCATTGTGAACTGCCCAAATCACTAACCTGGATCTGCTCAGAGAGCTCCTTGTACACATTTGTTGACCTGTCAAATTGAAGGCACCTATTTGTAATAATCTTGTTGCAAGTTCAGGAAAACCTCTGTTTCAACCCTCACTTTGATTTTTTCCCCCTGATTTCTCAGTTTGACCACATGCCTGAAAAAAACATTATTTGTCCAACTGTTTCATCCCATCCTAAAGACAAATCACTAATTACAACAACCACACATTCTTCTTAATTTGGCATTCTCTCTCATTCCTATTTTCTGATTGCATTTTTCATTATGTTTTACCTTGGTATTTAAATCTTGATTGTAGCACCCATGCCTTCAAATTAATATCTAAAGTCCTGCTCATTATAGTATATAATTAAAAAAGGGAATACAATCTAAAAATTACAAACCTTTCCGGGAAGAATAAATGGCTTTATTTGACTAGCCCCGACTAGATGTACCTATCTGGCAATTATTTCAAATCCATACTTTCAAGATCCCTTACAACAGAGACCTTTTGGGGAAAAGGATTACGTTCTTCATGGTATTCAAGCTAAAAGCAGAATTACCATCCCTTGTGTTGAATCTGTGCCACTATACAGAACAGAATTCAAGGCTGAAAGGACCAGAGAGCAAATAAGAGAAGGCAAAAAGGAGTATGACTCTGGGGATATGCTGCTTTTTATATGACTCTGGGGATATGCTCCTATACTCCTTTTTATAGGCATGATATGGGGACTCACCTAGGAGGAAGGAATCCTTGTTTCTGGTGCCTGCTCCAGGGAGTGGATCTGTGTTTTCCATGAAATGGTCGTTGGGAAGAGAAAGAGACAGAGCAGCCCTGAGTGTTCAGTCCAGAACTGAGGAAAGACTCACAGCAACATGAATGCCGTAAATACTAACATGGCACTGTATTCTTTTCTGGGCTCCTTGATAAACAGATTTGGTCATCTGAGTCCGAGAAATGTCAATTGTGCATAGTTGGTCACTATTTCGGTGCCATGTATACCTATGCCCATGGATGGCTTCCTTCTTACCCAGAAGTAGAATGTCACTCTCCTGCATAAATGGCATATCTAGGACTTAGATAATCATGGACAGAACCAACTCTAGGCATTCAGAAAGTAATAGACTGTCACTCTAGACTTCAGCTTCATGAGTTAGGTGCTTTGAGTGCTCTCTTGCATGGTATGAGCTTGAGCACTTTCAGGAAGACAAAATAATTTAATATTGGTGCCCCATGTCCAGGGCAAGTTTACTAAGCACTGAGATACTGAAAAAAGGAAGGTGGCAACAATACCACCTCCAGCCATGTTTTAAAACAGAGATTATGGACACCACGAGATTATGTGAGCAACCAGCCTTGTGTGTGTGTGTGTGTGTTAACTGTGCTCTGAGAGCACCTACTACATTAGGCTTCTCGGGACTCCTAGGTACAAGAGCTCCTAACTTTTCAATCCTGAAAGGGTTTAGCTATAACATAGATGCAAAAAGCACCTAATGTAGGGATGTCCTAATCTAGCACAAAGCATCAATCTAGGCACTTGGGAAACTTAACATTCAAACATGAAAACACTAACAGGGTCTTGGCACATCCAGAGTTAGGTAGCAGTTAACACAGAGGCTTTCACAATTGCAGCTTTGGATGGAAACACATGCATTTCACCTTAGTTCAAATTAAGGCACATCAGCTCTTTTGTGAATGTGGCCCAGAGAACACAAGCCTTTAGGAAACCCTGGGATTATTAAATCCAGCCTAATGTATTTTGGGCACATCTATTATATATTTATGCATATTTTTGGATGTTTCATATACCTTTTTGTTTCATATTCTGACACATTCTTTTCATTTAAATAGCTCTTTTAACTCCCTTGTTTTTACCCCCTCCCCAATATATGTTCAGAAAGCCATTCTTTTCCCTCTTATACCCTTTGTACACCATGTTAGAGAAGGCAAATTTTTTAAGACCATCCCCTTGGTCTTTCTGGTTGCCCTTCTTTGCATCTGTTCCATTTTGAAATTATTTGCCTTGAAGACTGTTAGCCATAGCCAATACTATATAAATTACTCCACAGTCTTTCCAAAGCCTTATGTTCAATTTTTCGTTTTCAAATCACACACACACACACAAATAAAACTATATATGTTCTTATATTACTCCCACCCAGACTGCCACCCACTAGATTAAGAATTAAAGAAGAATCTGCTCACCGAACATCCATATAGAAAATGTTCATGTGATGGCCGTCCCTTAGTAGAGAGAGAACAGATTCTGTTGTTCTCACTGAAGGTCTATACTGTTTTATTTAAGGAATGGGGATACTGATGTTAAAGGGACTGTTTCAAGAGGGAAATAGTCAAAAGGAGCAAAAGTAACTGATGGTAAACTGAGTGGTTGCTTAGGCTGTTTGTCCATGTTCCTACCTCTCCCTCCCCACTTCCTTTCTCTCTAACTGTCTTTCTCTATCAGAGACATGAAACACAAGAATACGTTGCCTTTTACACTGAAAAAATCTCAGGGTGATGGAGTTTTATTTGCTTGTAGATCCAGTATAAATAGCTCATTTTACTGCTCCTCCCCTCTAGGAAACACAGACCAAATACTTTTCAGGCTCTGCGACTAAACATCAATTTGAGAATCTAAATATTTTGCGGGTACCTCTAGGACAAAGTATCTCTTGTGTAACTAGTTAACAACGTTTTGCTCAGCAAGGAGCATTTTGCAATCCACAATATGACAGATTTAGATTGATGTATCTGTTTTGGCTCACTTTGAATATTGATTTATCTATACACAATTTACAGGTGATTATATTATAAAAATCCCTGACCCAAAGGTGTTTCACCACTTTCTCAGATTTTTCTAGAAGCAAGTGTGTATTGTTCAACTCCACTAGCAGAGCCAGAGTCCTTGTCAGAAGGTTTGGAAAGACAAGGAGTTGATGTGATTCACATTTGATGATCCAGTACTGAACAAACGTACAGGCCTCTCCCAGCTGAAGTGATTGATAATATTCTGGAGTCACTGCTGCTGTAATGCTGCACACAGCTATGTGGCTAGCGAAGAGATATCCCAACATGCCTCTTGGTCATGATCCCCTAAGGGCTTCTGAAGATGCATGAATTGCAACAGCAGAGCTTTTTACTGAGGGCTTCCTATCACTGGATGACTGGTCATTTTCATGATGCAAGGGCTGGTCTCACTTTGCCTTCTTTGTGACAGCACACTTCCTTATCCTCCAGACTCTCATAGAGCAGTGCTCTGAGGAACTGGCTCTTACCTTCTCTTCACAGTGGAACATCTTGGCACACCTGTCTCTGCTTTGCTTCCAGACAGTCTGTTAGTTGGTGTGTTGTGGCCTGGCAGCAGAAAGCACTGGAGAGAAGACTCGTCCCATGTTTTTTGTGCCCCCTGTGGCAGGGAGCTACATGCATGTGGAGCAAGAACTAAGGGAAGGTGTCACCTCTGTGACCGCCTCCAGTCTTTATGCCTCTGTTTCAGGGACAAAAACATAAGCAGTGACCAGCAGGAGTGTATAGCTTTGAGGACCTGCAACAACTAGCATCAGACACAAATTCATGAAGCCTAGGGTGAGATGTGTGTGTCACCTAAGAAAGAAAGCATTAACATGGGGATGCCCAGGAACATGGAGAGTGGGTGCCTATTCCCATGTGGAAGCTGGGATCCCCTGATAGCCTCCATTCCATTGCCGACCAATTTTACATGGGAAGTTTCTTACGCAGTCCAGCTGTCCAGAAAGCACTGTCACTTAGCTGCTTCTGCAAGAGGTCAAGCCCAGGTTTGCCTGGATGGCCTTTCTTTGCTGCATGGGGGCCACCAATGGGTTAGAGTATATCAGCTGCAAAGGCAATTTACCAGTATTCTTCAGGATTTTGTTAGCCAGTAGGGAAATTTCATTTGTGTGGATTCCAGGTTGTAGTGCAATGTCCACAATACCAGGGGAGGAATTCTTTGTCTAGATTGCTGTCAGCACAAACTCTGAAGGGGTCACCATCCCCCCCTCACATCTCAGAGACTAGGCCTAGGTACACATGTTTCCATTGCCACATCTCTTAGCATGTCATAGGACTGTGGCCTATGTGGTGCAAGTAGGTCACCTAGCAAATAGGGAAAGTCTAGAGACTGTTTCACAGAGAGCCAACAGTGAAAGCCAGGCTTCACAGTAAGCCCTGAGTCACAGAGTTAGGAGGCAAGTCCAGGGTTCAAGGTAAGCTGGGAGCATAAGTCAAAGTTCTGTGTAAGCCATGAGTCAAGGCCAGAGTTAGGTAAGCTAGATGTCCAGACAAAGTTTTAGGTAAAAAAAAAGCAATAAAAGAACTGTGAATGGGTCAGGAAGAAGAACCAGAATCTTTTCCCAGACTACTGCTGTCTTGGGGCATGCTTTAAAAGGTGAAGCAGGTGGTTCCTGTTTCTTGCAACCTCAGTTAGGACTATCTCAGCCTAAAACTGATCTGAGCCGTTTATATCATGAAACACTACTTGGATGCAAGGGAGATCTTCAAGTATCATGTGAGCATGTGCTGGATGACCACAAAATGTGTCTATGGGTGCCTCAAGGCAGGCTGGGGAAGCACTGGGGAGTATGCCTGTATACTAGTGAGCACCTGTGCCCTAGATGATCATTTTATCCTGAATTTTATTATACAGACTTGGGTGAGGTGATGTAATCTGGAGAAAATAAAGGAAAAAGGGAGGGGCAGTCTCTCCATACGAATGGCCTAACCTTCCTCATATGGTCTCACTGACTTCCAGAGGAGGGGGAGGTATCCTTGGAGTCAAGTGAGAAGGTAGCATGCTGTTCCACTGTGTGAGTGGTTTCAGGCATGTAGTACCACAGTGGCTTGCTTTCCCCACAAGTGAAGTGCACAAGAACCTGTGAGATCAAGGGAGGTGACTCACACCTGCACATCCCTGAGTTCTTTGGTTAAGAGTGTTGTTCCAGGGTCTCATCCTGTGTTGAACAAGGAGTGTTGTTGTCTTGAACCATGATGGGGCTGTTGTGGGGTGTTTGCAAGGATGACACAGAAGAGACCCTGGTGCTTAAGACTAGCTCTCAGTGTGGCCAAGGAAAGGTTTGAGCATGCAAGGTTGAAGGATATGCCTAGTATGCAGGGTGGCTAGTGAGGCTTACTTGTGGCATGCAATTTTTTACTCAGGTGTGTGATATATGGACTATAAATTGTGGCCCATAGATAATGGAACAGAGGCTGGTTATATGCATTCCTGATTTTAGGATCTGCTTCACTCTAATTTTTAAAGTGTCCCACCAGGCCACCAAAGCAAGGAGCTATGTGGAGCCATGGGGATGAGCACACTATAAAAGAGAACTGTTCAGTGAAATGGCTTCTGCCCAGGATGGGAAGGGGCTTGGATTCTTGTTCCCCATGGGGCAGAAACTTTCCCAGTGGTTTATTCAATTATTATAAATGCAAGATGCAGTGGGTCACCTTTTCTTAGAGGAAGCCTGTTGATTATGTCAAAATGTTTCCTAATGGATTAAAATCTTATCTTAGAAGCAGAGAATACAGATTCAAATGCTGTATATATTAGAGACCTAGAAGCCTGGGAGACTGTCCTAAACACTAGGCTATTGGGCTAAAACATGGGCAGGTCTTTCTGGAAGGTGCATACACTGTGTGATTCTACAGCATTTCCCAAAATTTTGTTTCCTGAGGCACACTTTAATTCTTGGTGAAATTCGGCAGCACACTTCACTTACTGGTCTGTGGGGCTTATCCTGCACCTGGTCCTGGCCCAGCCATTGTCCAATCCCTCTGCACAGGGCTGGAGTCGCTGGAACCTGGTCCAGCTGTGGGGCCCTGGCATGGCCAAACCCCATCCGACTGGGCAGGGATGTCCCATCCTGTGCACCATCCATCTCATAGTGCTGGCCCAACTGGGGATCAATTTCTGTTGGGACCAGCTCAGACAGAGCCCAATCCTGTATGCAATGTTAGCCCACCCAGAGACCAATCCTTTGCATGCAGAGCTGGCCCCAAATGGGCCCAAGCCAGCCACATGGAGATTCCCCATCCAGTCCATTTTTCTTCCGCATCCAGCCTATTTTTCTTGACATATCTCTGTCACTCCTTGTGGCAGGCACTGTTTATGCCTGCCACTTTAAAGGCCTGGAGCTAGCAGCTGACAGGTGCCTGATGAGGGCAGCCATTTTGAACCTAGGGCTGCCCATATAAACAGGGCAGTTTTGCTGCCTGGAGGACAGGCAACAACACTGCCTGGGTGGAGGGCTGCTGGTATCATCTGGAGGTAAGGGAGGAGCGTAGGGGATGGTCAGGAGGTTCCTGGTCCTGGGTATGACCTAAAGCTTCACCCTGCTGGGAGTGGGTGGCCTGGTGGGGCTTTCAGTGCTGTGGGAGCCCCCAGGAAATGCTAGGTCCATCTGGTGAAAGGTGGGTAAGGGTGCCTTAACCCCTAGTGCCCATGGCTGGGTGGGTTACCCCTTGTTTGGACATCCTGGAGGGTGGACCCTTGAAGAGAGAGAAAAGGCCATAGACTTGGCCTTGTCTGAACTTCCCCTGACTGGTCCATGCTGGGGCCAGGACCGGAAGGGTCAAAGGGTCGGGGGGGACACATTGCGAGGGACGCCCAAGAGCTGTGCACCTGGGGCTCTGACTGGCCTGAAGGTGGGCAAGGGCTAGTGAGCCCCTGGGGGGACCACACCCAAAAGGGAAGCAGTTTAGGGAGCTATGCTGCCTAGTATGAAGGTGGCTGAGACTGCTTGAGGAGAGGAATTCAGGTGGGGTTCAATTACGAGGATTCTGGGGCCCAGTGTGGGGACTGGTGATTATGTTAACATCTAGATGCCATCTGCGAGACTTGGGCTGTGGTGTAGGGGAGGAATGGAGCTGTAGATAAGGCCCCCTGGCATCGGGGGAGGAAATGGGCAGCCTCCCGCTTATTAACATCTATTAATTAATTCCAACAAGGTGTGGTGGGCGAGAAGGTGGGCAGCTAGCCCAGAAACAGGTGGGCAGGCCACAGTGAAATTGGCCCTGAGGAGGCCCCCTGTTACACTCCCCTGGCGCACTGTGCTCTTGTGCACCCTTGGAGAGTCACTGGTAGAATGGTTGAACATTCTAGTTACACACCTGTGCCAGTGTCGTTCTGGTGCTGAAGGCAAAAAATTTAGGCCACAATGTTAAATGGTATTCAGCCCTAATAGAATTGTTTCTTTGTTTTTAAAAAACATAATACCTATAACTAATAATCAAATATATTTTATGTTAGGCACCATCTACTGAAAATCCCCCACCAGAGGCCTAGGCAGTGCACCGCCTATATTTTGGATCTAGATTTCAAAGTTACAACCCCTCCCTGTTACCAAGAAGAGAAAGTCACAAGCTCAGGATTAGACCATGAAGTTTAGAGCAATGAAAGATAAAACAGGGATTAGGGCAAAGGTTTGAAATTTAAAATGGTACATTGAACAGACTGTCTCTGACAGAGGCTACCTTTCCATGAAAGCATCTAGGGAGTAAAGATGAGTCCTTACTGGGTTTGTTCAGGTTTTGAAGAAGGCTACCCAGAGAAGTTGTGGATTCTCTATGCTTGAAAACTTTCAAAAGTAGGCTAAACAGACACTTGGTTGGGATGGTTTAGTCAGGTTCAATCCTATCTTAAGCAGAAGGCTGTATGAGGTCCCTTCCAGCCTTACTTTTCTATGACTATATGATGCACTGGGCAATGTCTAGTGCTTTGACCTTCCTCTCACA
Source organism: Alligator sinensis (assembly GCF_000455745.1). Lineage (NCBI taxonomy): Eukaryota > Metazoa > Chordata > Crocodylia > Alligatoridae > Alligator > Alligator sinensis. The sequence goes on along the minus strand of NW_005842516.1, from coordinate 705,581 downwards.
GCAGAAGGGGCAAGTGTTCGGTCGCTTCATGTGCTATGTTGTGGGGCATGGTTGTAAGTTTATGCTGGCCTAATGGGGTTCATTGCCCTCCACAGATAGTAGGAAGTCTTGCCACTTAGCATTTGGTTGAGGCACAAGGGTCAGGAACAAAAAGTTATGGGACACATTTAGTGCATGCTGGTTGGATGGTGGCCAATTACTGCAGGGGTGTGCAGGAAGGACCCAGGGACATGTGTGAGGGAAAGATTGAATGGTAAGCTGAAGAAGCTTAAAGGTTAGGAGTGGGTAGACACATTCAAAATGGGAGACTGGATTGTGGGTGAAGACCCCTATCCCATGGCCAGTCAAGTAATGTAAACTCTGCTTGGTGTCCCTGATTTTAGTCCAGGAAGTTTCTGATTACACTGACACCTGCCAGTGTTGGCTACAAAGCACCAACTCACAGGATCATCATAAAAATTCTACTTTATTGGACAGATTCAAAAGTCAGACCATAAACCTTGGTGCTGATCCCCTCAAACACACACACATTCATGCGTGCGCACACACACTCACAGTAGCTAGCTTTGAACACTAACCACTGGTGTCAAGATGGACCTATCCCCAAGCACTGGAGTCTGCCGTCGATGGCCAGTCGAGGCTTCTTTCAGTGCAATGTTGCTGCAGAAGGGGGGGCACCAGCTGGTCCTTCTGGCTAGACAGGCAGGGTGCTGGTCAGGTCAAAGAGGGTGCCATTGTGGGTGATTTGTCACTGCCTTTTATCCCTCTCTGGCAGACTTTGGTGACTCCCCAATTCTTGGGCTTACCCAATCCAGGGGTCATTGACCCTGAGGGACGTCCCTCTTGGTAGCTGCTGGATAGCAGCTGTCAGCCCCAGGGGTCATGTCTGCACATACGTGCAGTCTCAGGAGTCCATTGATGAATTTTGATTGATTCACTGCCATGCTGAATAGAGCTCTGGAAGTGGTTGGTCAGGGGGTATTTCGGCCCCAAGGGTCTGTTTCCAGTGTTGATTAGTTCAAACGGGGGCTTCCGTACCTTTAACAATGAAGTTTCTGGGAATTCCTGGCTCCTTATTGATTCTTTCCTCTCCTTGGTCTATGATTTTGTAGGTGCTAATTGCCACTCATTAACATGCTTAGCCAGACTAGCTACTGTGTTACACAATCAACCATGATTCATTCAGTAACCTGCTCCAAACAGAGATTTCTGCTCTTCCTAACACTGTTACATGGTACAACTTACTTTTAAACTTAGAGCTTGTAGATGCTTTTACAAATGTACTTTATTTTTCACTACAAATACACCTTTATATAAAAATAATAAGGATATGATAAAAGAAAGAGAGAGGAAGGGATAAAATATAGAAAAGAAAGCATCCCCAAAAGGGGCAAACTACTAAAAGAGGGGCTTTTGCCATATGGAGGAGCTTCACATTTGAGAGGGGGCAGACAAAAGGGTTTCTTGCTACACCAGGACCATTCACAAGTGCAATGAGAGGATGCCCAGATTCTGTAAGTTCAGGTCAAGGATGTATAGAAGAGACTTCACTAGATGGTCACCACTTTCAGTGGCTATGGCAGATCTTGTTGTTGCAATGCAAATAGAAGATTGCTGTCTGGGAAACCACCTTGCCGTGCCCCTGGCATGCTTGGAACTCCTAAACCTGACTCCGGCCTCTGAGCTTCTAGTTTGTGGCTCCATGCTTATTCTTGATTGTTCCTATCTTGAACTTCCTGACATGGATCAACTAATTGTGCTGCCACAACCTCATATCTGTCTTTGGCTTGGTATGTCAGACTTAGACTGAGACCTGGCTTGACGTTGTCTTCCACTTTGGTAACCTGTGGACTGAATGGCCATGAACTGGTCACCCCCTGGCTCAGTTAACTCATGGAAAACAGGTTGGACAATATACACGGCTTCGGTGGCCTCTATACGTCTCCTGTTTCCTTAATCATGAGGAGTATATCATCAGCAAACACCAACAGGTCCAGTTGTAAGCCGTGCTCCTGGAGCATCATCCCCTTTATCTTCTTGCAGGAAAATAGAAAAAGGGATCAATGATCCTGATAGACATCTGGCCTAAAAAATGCTTTGACCAAAGGGCAGAGATTCATTCAGGACCCAATTGAGCCTAACCAGAGTTGTGTAGCAACTACAGAGATATGTAGAGCACTTGGAGGAACCCCATAAAATGGAAGATGAAGCCAAACAGCCACATATTGCCCAGGAAAGACTAAGAATCCATTTAGTCATAAATCTCTGGCAAATCAAGGGGCACGGCATCCCTACCTGGCAACTGGACAGAATCCTGGATCAGGAACAGGTCGTCTAAGATAGACCCAAGATTATGTAGCTGTAGTCAGATGGATCAAGTCCTCAAGAACTGACCCTAGACACAACTATGTAGACTTCACCAGAGGATCAGGTCCATAGTGGGAATTTCTTTTAGGTGCCTAAGTCCCATTGATTTCAATGGAATGTGCCTCTGTCCTATTCAAAGTTTGGCCCTTCTTTCTCTGCCACAGGTTTGTTGGGGGGGGGGGGGGGGGGGGGTTGTGCTTTTTTTCCCAGCTCATAAAGAGATAATTGGCCCTTCCTTGCACAGCTGTTTTGAGGATTAATTCATTAAAATACTTAAGAGTTTAAAACAACGACAATGTGTAACATTGACCCATCACAGACCATTATTTCAGTACAAGTTTATTTTTGGTTAAAGGAACCATGAATGCATGATCATTTTTGCACACAAGAGCTCTGATATTCCGTATGTATGGACAGAGTGCATCTTAAGAGTACTGGCACCAATCTAATGATCGCTGGAGGCACAATTGGATTATTTTCTATAGGAGGAAAGAAATATGTCATGTAGACATGCAATCAAAACAAGTTAAGGACAGGTGAGAATCTATCGCAGCACAGATGACATGCTATAAGTGTTTGTATGTGTAAAAGAATCTCTTCATAAAAGGAAAGTAAATCACAGCAGCTTACACTCAAATGAAATGGGGCTATACTTTTCTGGTTTAGCATTCACTTAGCAAGAAGTAAGCAGAGCATTTGAACAGCTATTAGCTCTCATCTCCCCTGTAATACATTCCAAATTTATATTCACTCACTTTAATGTGATTTCTTGTGCACACCTTGTCTGTCTGTCTAGCTATCTAGTGAAACAGATGGAGACTGTGTGTAAGTACCAGTAACTGAAATGGAGACTGTGTGTAAGTACCAGTAATTGAAGTTACACGGATTTGTGTATGCCATTCATGCATGTCAAATTAACAAGGGTTTAACATATAGTATATACTGTATGTCACTTGTTGCTGATGGTATTTTACAGAACTAATCAATCTACTTTTAATATAATGGATTAGAGTTTTGAATGTATGATGGTATTACAATAAACTATAGTGAAGGCTACTTTACTGCATTCTAACTTCCCCAGGTCTTTATTTCAAGAGAGTTACTCTTCATTTACTTGGGTCTAAGTTCTTACCCAAATGTCTTTCATATCTCTGAAAGGTTTCTGTAGGCTCCAGCAAGATAGTCCAGCTTTTGTTTTTGTTATTATGCAAAGAACTGGGTCTAGATGATGCAGTGCGCATTTACAAAGTGATTACAATATGCTTTCCAGTTCTTTGCACTCATGTTTTACAAAGTCCACCTCTTCTCATTGTTTCCCCCCTGATTCAGTTGCCAGAATAACAGCCTGATAGGATATACAATGAGCTTCCTTATGGATCTCAGGGATGAGGTACTCTCTGCTGATTTTTAAAGGCAATTGAATTGGATTACCAAACTTCTTGAATGGTCTTTCATGGAGGATAGGATTGTTGATAAGCCACTGGATCAAAATATGATCTTTTATTTTAACAGGTGAAGATTCAGGGAATAGTCATGTGTCTTGAATTAATTAGTCAACTGTTTGAAGTCTTCCTTCTTCTCCAATCTCTTCTACCTGCCTGTCTCTCATGTATGAAAATCCCATCATACGATATACAAGGCATGTCATAAAGGACCCTTATGTCTGCAGTGTTCACTACCCATTTAATGTCAAAATAATCTCAGCTCTTAAACTTCTAAGCACCATTTCAAGGAGGACATGTGTTAAATCTTATTACCGACATATGCCAGAAAATCTATACACAGCCATTTTTGGGTGGGCAGAGCTGTCATAGCTTAACTTGACCCAAGCACAGTCTGTTTTCAAAGTCTAGACAAAATCCTTGTAGTGTTTTTCTTTCCTTGATAATTATACATTCAATGGCACCTACAACCCAGGATAGTTTTTATGATGATATTTATTGACATTTGTTTTCCAGTATCATTCAGGTACATGAATTCAAAACACCCAAAAATCTACATGCAATAATATTATGTTTTAAATTATATATAGTTAAGCTTACTCAATTATTCAGAATTGTAAAATCAGTTTAAATACTTTGAGAACTTGATCGTTTTAATATTCTACCAAGAGTTATTTTTACTTCTTTGCTTTTCAGACTGTAGATGATGGGGTTTAACATGGGGGTTAAGATACTGTACTGGATGGAAAAAACTTGATCTAGGACCAATGATGAAACATAGCTGGATTTCATGTACTGGACAAGGGCTGTTACATACAGTAAAGTTACCACAACGAGGTGGGAGCTGCAGGTGGAGAAGGCTTTTCTTCTGCCTTCTGCAGAACGTATCCTCAGGATGGTGGAGATTATATGGATGTAGGAAACAAGCATGAGAAGGAAGCTGCCTAAACCAATGACCAGAACAGAAGAAAGAAGGGCTATTTTGTTGGCAAGTGTCTCAGTGCAGGAAAGCGTTAGTATTTGGGGAAGCTCGCAGCTAAAATGCCGAATTTCATTGGGCCCACAGAACTCCAGCTGTAATACAGGAATTGTGTTGAGCAGTGAATGCATAATACTTATTGTCCAGGAACCACCCACCAGCTGCCTGCACACTCTTTTGTTCATTGTTCCCACATAATGCAGGGGATCACATATGGCAGCATAGCGGTCATAAGCCATTGCTGAGAGGATTAAACTTTCACAACTAGCTGAAAAAAAAATGAAAAACATCTGGGTAAAGCAAGCATTGACGGAAATAGTTTTATTCATTGTTAGTAAATTCACCAACATCTTGGGGATGGTGACTGAGGAATAGCAGATGTCAACAAAGGATAGATGAGACAGAAAGAAGTACATGGGGGTATGAAGGTGAGCATGAGCTCTTATCACCAGCATGATGACTGTGTTCCCTGCTAGAGTGATTATGTATATCACCAAAAACACAAAGAACATTACAATTTGGAGCTGTGGATCACTGGAAAGTCCCAAGAGAATAAACTCAGTCACAGTGGTTTGGTTTCCCATTCTCAGAGAGTAACCTGTAAGAAGAGGAATTATCATAACGACAGTCAAAGAATGTACATGAGGTGAAGAGAAACAGAGCTAGACAGATGAATGAGGTGACATTTTTTAACTGCTGAGAAGCAGGTTTCCACCTCACCAGAAATCTCACTTTTAAATAATTTGGTTTTACTTCCAGTTAAAAAAAAATAGCTCCCTGATTTTTCCAATCTCAATGTGCTAGGAAACCCAGGTTTGATGCCTGTATGCACATATGATTATAGCCATTGAGGTTCCAAAAATCCAAACTCAGTCTGGCCTTTGTATTCTGAGTCAATGGTCTAAAGTGGGGGGGATGCAAGGTCTGGGCATCCTCCAGAGTCATGCTTAGGTGCATATGACAAAGGTCCTGTTGAAAGGTCCGGGGCATACTCTATGACCTAGAAGTCTAATAGTTGCCTACTACTAAAATGAGCTTGGTAGCATCATCTCGGCACACAAGTGGCCTAAAACAGTGGTGCTGAAATCCCTGTGTCAACTGGACATGCAAGTTTCAACATAAACAATAACTTGTCTTTCACAAGTTTCCTTCCATGCATGTTAAACACATCAGATATGAAAATTTATAGCTGTTCTTTGTTTCTGAAAAAAGGTTACAGGCTAAAACTTTTCAAGATGTTGGTGACGCTCTTGTTTTTCCTACTTTTTAGAAGGTCTTCTCAAGACACGATAAAACAGCGGTGCCCATCTGTTTGGTGCTGAGAGTTGGAGGAATTATGACAGCCAGTCCATAGACCAAATTCCACAAGCAGGGTTGATCAATAAGCAGAATCCAGCATTGGGGTCAATACATGGGGCGAGTCTATGGGTATGATCTGGGACACTGTCTCAGCCCTGCATGCTAGATCTGGCCCTGGAGCAATCCCACATGCTGGTCTGTCCCTGTGCATTGTCATGATGGGCAATATGATCTGGCTCACAGGGCTCCACACAGGGCCAGTAATTTGGCAGCAGGGGAGTGCTGGTGACATAAATTATTGAGTCTTTGGAAGTCAAAGCAATTAATGATGCAACTTCTTCCTCACCACCATGTTTTTAGGCTTATTGGCAGGCTGGATTTGGCCCATGTTCTCGAGGATGGACACCACTAGTAAGAATGATCCTTATTTTCCAATATTCCTGACCTAGCACTTTCTTTTAAAAAAAAAATCTCCTTTTTGTCTAATGTTTAGCATCTACAACTGAGAGGCACCTAAGACTTTTATCTTCAGCAATACAGGTTATCACAAACTAATCCAGACATCTGTTTGACCCCATTGCCTTTTTTTCCCCTGAGTCAAATATGGGTAACCCACTGGTTCCCATTAAGGCTAAATTTGATTTATTATAATATGTACTTCTTTATCTACAAGAAGAGGAAGAATCCATTTCCAAATCCATTAATATTGTTGACTTTCCCTCCTTCCTTTTTTCTTAAGCCTTAGCTGATTGTATTCCTTATGAGCAAAGAAAAGGGATGTTTGAATTGTAAATGTTAGTTCATGTGAATACATTTCACAGTAGAACAGCACTGGAAAAAAAAACCCAGCTGACTGCACTGGATTTACACAGGCAGCTACTGTAAATATCTAAAAGCATGCTGAATTGTAAATAGGTTCCTGCATGGATTTTTGGTGCAGGATTGGGACCAAATCTATTTGAAACCACATGATTTACCTTGCTCACCTAACTGAAAAAAATGATGATACCCAAGATGTGTTTATTACATTCTCAAGACAAGTTATTCATTCAGTCAACCATGCATTCTTCCTTCTTTTCACTTCCGTTCAAAAAATCGTATCTGCATATCTTAATTTGGGATATCCATTCTTCGAGTCATTGCCAGTACTTTGGAATAATCTCTAGTCATATTGATTATATGACAAATAGCATGAATGTATATTAAATTCTTAACTTAAACCCTCAGTTTTTTGCCTACAGTTAGGCAGTGAAGTAATTTAGTAGAGAACTCAGTGCTTGTTTTAGGCACATGCTAGCCAATAGCTCCAAAGGACCACAAGGGGGGAAAGAGGCTGAGAACCGCAGAGAAGCAGAGTCTGTAAATGGATTTTGTATGGAAGAATCCTTTTCATTGACATTGTCAAAAGTCTTAATAAAAAGCTAAACTAAATAGGCAAGGTTCTATGAGAAGATGTGATATCTTTTACCAGACCAACTGAGTAATTGGAAAAAAAGTTCTTAGCAAGCTTTCTGGCGCAGTCACCCTTCTTCAGGTATAGGGAGTCTATGCTATTCTGAGACTCCAAGAAATGAGAGAAGCTAAAAGTGTGGCAGGATGCCATTGAAAATGTAAATAGGTCGAAATTAGGAAAGCAAAAGGTAAAGCAAGGAAAGGAGAGGAAAAGCTGGGAGAAAAAAGAAACCCAAGGTGAGCAAGGGAGACTCTACAGTAGTAGTAATTCAAAGTAGGAAAGAGGCTGTCTGTGAAAAAGGAAATACCTAGAAATTAGGAAGACAAAGGGCAGTTGCCACATTGCAAATGCGATTACAGGCAGTCCTCATGCTTACGGCGGGTTACGATTCTGGAAAAAGTGGCACTGCACAGACTAGACTTTAAGGATTATAGGGCCAGAGAGAAGAAAAGGGAACATGACTCACCTGTGAGGAGGGAATCCTTGATTATGGACTCTTCCCCAAAAAAAGCTTTTCTATTCTATGTTAAATGTACTTGGGGTGGCAGGGAAGAAAGTAACAGAGAGTGAGGACCAAACTTGAGGAGAAACCTATAAGGTGATTGCCCTTAACATTAAGCTCCCGGGTGCTTACTTTGCTAGTTCGGCACTCTCCTAAGATGTGTGAATTTTTGCTCCTTCATGCACAGGGGGGAATTGAATACAAGTATCTCATATCCTGGATAAATGTTCTAAAAACTGAGCTATTGATTGAAGGAAAAGTGACATGACCTCCACCACTGGATATGTTTCATAGATTTCATAGACATTGGAGCTGGAAAGGACCTCGCGAGATCATCAGGTCCAGGCCCCCTACCACAGGCAGGAAGTCATCTGGGGTCAGATCACCCTAGCAAGATAAACATCCAAACATTTCTTAAAGGTATCCAGTGTAGGTGCTTGCACCACTTTTGGGGTGGAGTCTATACCATACTCTGGAGACTCGGATAGTAAAGAAGTTTTTCCTCATGTCCAGTCTAAAATGGTCTTCCAGCAGTTTGTGACCATTAGATCTTGTCTTCCCTTGGGATGCGCTAGTGAACTGACATTCTCCCAGATCCTGCTGCACACCCCTTATGTACCTCTAATCATGTGTGTGGCTCTCCTCTGGACACTCTCAAGCTTCTCTACATCCTTTCTAAAGTGTCAGGCCCGGAATCGGATGCAGTACTCCAGCTGTGGCCTCACCAAGACCGAGTAAAGTGGGAGGAGAACTTCTTGGGTCTTGCTTGAGATGCATTGGTAGATGCAAGCCAGAGTTTTATTTGCTTTGCTGGCTGCACCATTGCATTACTGGTTATTTGGTGGCTATGTTTAAAAAGATGGGGGACAATATTGCTCATTTTGAGAAAAAAATAATGTGTGAGAGTGAATGAAGCAACACTCGGAGAACCACCAGTTGTAGTTCCCCAGGAGCCTTAAGTAGAAAAATACACCATTTCTGATTCATTGCAGGGTTCAGGCATGGGCCAGGTGCAGAACTGATTGTCACTATCGAAGCTGGGGCTGTCAGGGACAGCACATCCCCAAGGACTCATCATACATCTGTACAGAAAATATGGAATTGCGTTTTTGTCCCCAGCATAGACAGACATACAGACAGTCTCAGGAGTTCTTGCTCTTGCTAGGATTCTGCACTACATAACTTGATGAGTGAACTACTGATGTGAAGAGAATTATTGGAAGGACTTTGTCAAGAGGAACAAGAGCATCACAATATACCTTCAGTGAACCATCAATGGGTTAATCTGTTTTCCTAACACTCCCCTCTCAATTGTAATCTTCCTTTTAACAATCTAGAAAACTCCAGGTTTTCTATGATTCAATGATTCTATGATTATAAACAAAGTAAATTCTCAAGACTGATCATCTTAATAGCACTTTGTATCTGAGACGGTTTTTATTTTTTTTTCCCTTGAAGATTGGTAACCAGAATTGTACATATTGTTCTACCTGAGGTCTTTTCAATATGCTAAACTACATTTTCTTTGACTACTTTAAATGTATTTTTAAAACATACAGACACATACTCTTATCATTCACACATAGATCCCCCTCACCCCAAAAACACAAAATAAAGAATAAAATAATAATCCACTCACCATGCATCCATACAGAAAACATGGAAATTATTTTTCTGTCCCCAGCATAGACAGAAAGGATTCCTTGATCTTAGTGGAGCTCTGTACTACCTAACTTCAAGTGTGAACTGCTGATCCTAAGAGAAAGGTTAGGATCGAAATTGTCAAAAGGAATAAGAGCATCACATTATACCTTCAACAAGTCATTGGTTGGATCATCTCTCTGCCTTGCACTCCCTTTCACTTGTAAGCTTCTTTTTTTCTTTCTGTCTCACTAATAAAGCATATAAAAATACATGCTTGTCTTGGCCCTGAAAAAAGTATTTCCATGTGTTGGGGATATCACTTGTAGATGCAATATATATACCTCCCCTGATTGTCCCTCCCCTCTTGGAAGCAAAGAATCAGTATCCTTCTGACTGACAGTGAAAGATAATGTGGAAGACCAAATATGTTGCTACTACCTTGGGTATAAGGAGCTCTTCCATAACAAGCCAACAGTGCTTGCTCGACAACAGTTAAGGCACAGACCTAGATTTGCACAGTGAATCTCCAGAACTGTACTAGGAGATTTATGTGATATCTTTTTAATGCAGAAGTATCTGTGCATGCATCAGCCATTATATCTTTTGCCCCTTTGATGTCCTTCCAGCAGAAGGGAGTAAATCTGTTCAGTGTGTATGTGTTCATGTGTGTATTCACAAGGGCACAGATATGCCCCCTCCTGTCCAGGAAATGACTCAATTCATTGTGTGCATGTTTCTTTCCCACATGCTTTATGTTCGTGTATGGGTAATAGAGAATAGAACATGTCATGTGAAGACTTGAGAAAATGTGGACTTATCCCATCCTTTGCCAGTCAGTTCTATACTTCTTGGATGGGATTCAATAGTTATTCCAAGCTGAAGGATGGCTAGTAAGGGCCATGCTTAATGTAGTGCTACAGGTTGCTCCCAAAGCTGTCTGCAGTCCCTGGAGTGGACCGACACAGTGTTCAGGCCACAACTGTAGTGAAATAGTTCAGGGGCTAGCAGCTTTGTAAGCTGTGAGCTAGAACAGCCTGGCACCTGTCTAGTGCAGAGCAGTTGGCTTTGTCAGTCTATCAACAGTGGTGACAGGATGGGGGAAGGTCTGTGCTCATGGCAGTACTGGAACCTGCCACTGCTTCTCCCAGGGACCTTGTCCCCTGACCACTCCCTGGCTGGGGTGCAGGTACAACTGTGCCCACACTGGAGCTGAGGGA
>NW_005842516.1:677259-694668 GCF_000455745.1 Alligator sinensis | reverse complement strand
GCGGTTGACTGGCCCAAGCACATCTCCTTGTGGCCCAACCCTTACCATGGGCATTAGCAACAGGAAAATCGTCCAGCTCCCTGGGCCAAACCCAGTGACTCTGTGGGATGGATCCAATCCACAGGCTGTGTTGCTGACCCCTGTATTAATGCACTGAAAGAGGTGAAGAGGTGTGTGTGTGTGTGTGTGTGTGAATATTGGGCATAATGTGGGCAAGACAGGCTGCAGGTGAAGACATTGGACATTGCCAGCCCAGGGAAGAGAGGTCATGAGCAGGCAGTGCAACAGAGTGCCTATAGTGTCAAGACCTCTTAGTGCTTTGTTCAGGATAAGACAGCCATGTGGTGACATGGATGACACTTAGAGCACAGGGGCAGCTGAGACTTGCACATAGTTTCATAGTTGTCTTATAGTTGGTAGGGTTGGAAGGGACCTGAGCAGATCATCAAGTCCGACCCCCTGCCATGGTGGGTTGGACTTGATGAACATGCTGCCTCACAGCCATTGACAACTGTTTATTCATCAACCCCCAAATTGGCACCCAAGGTAATTGTTCTAGTCTCCCCACCCTAGTTCAGCCACTGTAGAGCCTTTGTACAGGCCACATTTTTTGCACTTTTCTGAGCTGCAATTGCATGACTGTTTGCATGAGCAGGCTTTCTGGATGCTTTAAAAATCTTTCTGGCCCATTAAATTAAAACTCCTCAAATGTAGTTTAGTATGGCTTACCAGGAATGAAACCATTGCGTCCATGGATTCATTGCGTGCCATCACAAAGGCACTCAAAGACATGTAATGAGCCTCTTTGTCCACCAGATGGTGCTGCCATTTCTTTTGGAGTTCATTCCTTCAAATTGATTTTGCTTTTGCATTGCTTCCACTTTTTTCTTCTTCTTCTTCCATGGTTTACTGGGTCCCTGCTTCTACAGTTGCATAACAGGGCACAGGCACGTGGTGGGTAGGGTGCCCCTGGCTGGGGGGGTAGTGCTGGACTGTCCTGCATCCCTGTAGCACCAGCCAGGGACCCAGCTTAATTCATTTGAAAACCTACTGCATGTAAACACAGATGTGACGTTCCAAAATAAACAAGTTTAAATTTTATAAACCTATTTAATTTAATGAGTATTAAAACCCATGGTGTGTACAGGTGCCCATAGACAGCAATGACAGAGTGATCTATGGCCCCTGCTACACATTACATGTATTATGATATTTCACTGGTCAATTGCACAATACATTTAGACTGGCCACATATTCAAAGTATTTAATGCACAATTCACTGCTTAATTCCACAATAAATTTAGACTGGCCACAAGTGCAAAGTAATTATCACATGGTAAAAATGAGTCTGCAGCAATAAAAAGAGCCAAGCAGCTATAAAGTTATTCCTTGAAAGTATGTAATAGCTCTACACCTGGTTTCTCCCCAGCTTTAATTTGAACATGTAGCAGGGCCCTCTGACTCATTGCTGCAATATATTGGCACAGCTGGGAAGCAACTGTAGTCAGCAGTGAAGGTATAAGCTAGGCTGTGATGGAAGGCAGGCTATAAGAGTAGAGATCTATGATTTGGGGTAGAGAGATATCAGCCTATGAGGCTCCATTCCATGAGACAGCAGGAAGATGTCATCTAGGATTAATGCATACTGGCAGAGCAGAAAGTACGGGTTGGAAGATAGGAGCTAAGATAACAGGGGGCCATACATCAGAATGAATTAGCACTAGCAAAACTGTAGGGTAGGGGGGCCATGACTGAGGTTTGAGGGGGAACAAAACCTCTGTGTTGGAAACAAGAGATAGCAAAGGGGATGGAGATGAGGACTTATGACACTGGCAGTGCAGGGAGGCAAGATCATAGGTAGGACAGGAGTGCTTGTTATAAGGAATGGGCACTGACTGATCTCCATCACTGAGGCCTAGAGACCAGGAAAATGCCTGAAGATCACAACCTCTCAGCGTGAAAACCAGTCTTGTGGGAACCTAGACTTTGTTTGTATGTCAAGGTCACTGCATTCAACCCCTGTACATTCCTTCCTTACATATGAAGTAGATTAAATTTATGAAGGAAGGTATGTCCTATCACAGGCCTGGGAATAACCACCTGCCTTCTGGGAACCTGGGCTTTGTTTTAATGTCAAGGTCACTACACTGCACCCCTGTACCTTTTTTCCATTACACAAGAGCTGGAAGGAATTTAGGAAGAAAGGCATCTCCATTCACAGGTCCCCTTTCACTTCCCGCATCAGAAACTCCTTGACATACAAGCCATTCATTTCTTTCCTTTGCCTCACTGTAATCTTTGTTTCTTGACTTTCTTAGCAGTCCCAGTGGGACTGCAATTATACTTTTATTTCACAACCAAGTTTCTAGTCTGATGACCCACAATGGGAACCATTAAAATAACAAGTAATTTTCTTTCTATCTCTAACCTTAATCCCTTGAGAGGTTTGTCAAAACTCCCCATAGGGTCAAGATTTCAACAACTCGTTCTGATACTCCTCAGGGTTTTTCTTACAACTGATGAAGTTGGAATGAGCGGTGCGACCTGTTGTCAATCTCTGTAGAGCTACATGTATTGCATGGATTATTGAAGAGTTTTTTTGTTGTTTTTTTTCTTGTAGGTATGTTGCTAAGTAGTAGGAATTTAATGAGCCCAGAATATATTTGTTTCTGTATTTATTTTATCCTAATTAAGAAGTGAAATTAATATGAATCAAACAAAATGGCCCTTTCCTGGCACAGCCCTGTCACTCCGATCTTGCACCAGGCATCAGCAGACATAGGGCCAAGCAACTTAAGGACAGACCCTTCCTTGCAGCATCTCAAATCAGTCACCAGGGGCAAGGCAACATGGCAGAAGTTTAGTAGGGCAGTTAACCAGACAGCTCATTAGAAAGGAATTAAGCAATGGACAGACAGATAGCAAAATAACTGTTTAAGCAGCTGGACAGATGATTATACAAATGGATGATTCCGGAAAGGTGGAAAGCTAGGTTTAGAATTCATAGATTTTGTAGACATTAGGGCTGGAAGGGACCTCGGAAGATCATCGAGTCCAGCCCCCCACCTGAAAGGCAGGAAGTCAGCTGAGGTCATAGGATCCCAGCAAGATAAGCATCCAATTTACTCTTGAAGGTGTTCAGTGTAGGTGCTTGAACCACCTCTGATGGCAGGCTATTCCAGAACTTGAGGGCTTGGACAGTAAAGAAATTCTTCCTTATGTCCAGCCTGAAACAGTCTTGCAGTAGTTTATAACCATTCGACCTCGTCATCCCTTGGGGTGCTCTGGTGAACAAACGTTCCCCCAGGTACTGATGGTCACCCCAATAAACTTTTAGGTGGCCATCAGATCACCCCTGAGCCTGCACTTTTCCAGGCTAAAGAGCCCCATGGCTCTCAGCCTGTCATTGTAAGGTCTGTTTTCTTGACCTCTGATCACACGCATGGCTCTTCTCTGGACTCTCTCAAGCTTCTCCACATCCTTTTTGAATTGTGGAGCCCAAAACTGGACACAGTACTCCAGCTGCGGCCTCACCAAGGCTGAGTACAATGGGAGAAGGATGTCCCAGGATTTGCTTGAGAAGCATCTATGGATGCAAGCCAGAGTTTTGCTCGCTTTACTAGCCACAGCATTACATTGAAAGCTCATATTCATCTTGTGGTCAATCATGACCCCCAAGTTCCTTTCATCTGTAGTGCTAGCCAGCATAGCACTGCCGAGCCTATAAGGATGCTGCAGGTTTTTCCTCCCAAGGTGGAGAGCCTTGCATTTTTTGGTGTTAAACGCCATCATGTTCTCATCTGCCCATTTCCTGAGCCTGTCAAGGTCTGCCTGGATTGCACTCCTGTCCTTAGGTGTGGATGCTTTACCCCAGAGTTTGGTATCATCGGTGAACTTGGTCAGTCCGCTTTCAAGCAACCTTGGTTAAATACCCAACAATTCCATTTGCGCCTTTAGGCTAGGGACAGACATTCAAAAAGCCAGAGCCTGAATTGATTCAGTCTTTGCAGGTTAGTCTAACCTGCAAAAAATGAACTGATTTGCAAGTGATCAGACATTCACATTTAATTTTGGAAATGCAAGCACATGCCTGCAGTGGCCCAGGCTAGAAGCCCAGGGCTGCTAGAGCAGCCCTTCCTACCCCTTGCAGCAGCCACTTAGCTGACTGGGGGGCACGTCCAGGCCCCTACAGGGGCTAAGTATGACTGTGGAGGGGTTTAAACCCACATTCTGGCCTGTAGGGATCCCAGCCAGGCTGGGTGTTTATACACAACACATTTTTTGGCTCCAGAGCCAGGGCACAGCTTCAACCTGTAGCCTAAACACTCTGGGTAGGTGTGTGCAAGCAGAGGATTGCAGCTCTTGCATGGCTTCTTGCAATGGTGACAACCTGGTCTGGAACTGAGGCAGAGGCATGATCCTCTGGCTATGCACCCCTGCCCAGAGCATACAGGCTACAGATCGTGGCTCTTCCCTGGCTCTGGAGCAAGCTGCCCCTATTGCAAGTTCCCAGAGGCTCCAGAGAAGCCCCCTGCACTTTTCTGCCATGCACACTTCCAGCGCAGCTGCAGCTGATCTCCATGACAACCCCAGCCTGAACTTTCTTTCTCAGGTGTGGATGGGGTCTTCATGGAGACTGACCTAAGCCATGCAGGCAGGGGTAGCTGGGAAATGGAGTCCACAGCCAACTGAATCAGGCCCATGGGTTGGACTTTGCCCATCCCTGATCTAGGGTCATACCTTACAAGCTGTGCAAGAAACAAGGAATGTTGCAATTGCCAAACATAATGAGATAGCAGTCTTGTCTTTTTTCATCCTGTCTTTGATGTACCAAGAAATAGATGGTGTAGAGGGATAATAAATATCCCCCAAAAGGCAATGAGGAAATCAGATAGATATGGAAGTTTGTTTATATACCTACTTTGAGGGGGAAAGTTGTTTTTGTTTAATGCTAATATACCTGTCTTTTTAATATTGGTATGCTTGAATATTTTTTGGTATACCACTAGTTTGAGCAACACTCAGTAGCACTGTAGTGAAGCAGTTAGACATAGCTTAAATATACAGTTTTATTGTACCTTTGAGACAAGCCTTCCTATGGCATTCATTGTCAATGTTTTAGACTTCTCTTATGTCAACGTAAATAGGACTGACCTAGAAATTGAAAAAAATATTTTTCAACCTCAAGTTAGACAGACACTTGGCTCGGGTATTTGAGACAGGAATGAACCTTCTTTGAGCATGGAGCTAAAATAGAAGACCTCATGAGGTCCCTCCAGGCCTATGTTCCTATCATCTTGAATGAGAGCCAATAATTATTTTCCCTTTCAAAGGGAGTTGGGATCCTAGCTACCACTGACATATTTGGAAATCCTTCCAAACCCTTTAAAATTAAGGCTTAAACATGAAGAGCTCAAATTTCATTCTCAAAGGTGCCTACTGGGCAGATTTAGATATGTAATTTCCTAGTAATGCAGAAAAGAATGTAAGACAAAATTCATTTTGACAGAAGTTAGGTGGCCAGATGCTTTGAAACATTCAGTGGGAGCCAATTTCTGTCTTTGAGCACCTACTTACTTGAAAAAATCTGAGCCAGAAAAAACTTTTGAAAATGTAACTAGCTTTTACAAAATGAGTCAAAGGAACCTAAATACTTCTTTCAATCTCTCATTTTGAAAGAAAAAAATCTTATAAAGTTTCACTCCATTTACTGGTGTGACATACAGGTAGACAGATATTCAAGTTAGGGGGGAGGGAAACATGTAGGACCTGATTTCCAGGTACTGGAGACCCACAGTGGGAAAGCAAAATAAGGGTAAAAAATGGAAGAAGGACATAGATTCATGTCCCTAATGCATCTCACCAGCCCCTTCCTCAGCTGCATAGGTAGGGGCAGGGGCACATTCAGAAGGAAATATATACTGGCCTAAACTTACTTCATATTGATGAAAGGTTTATGAAGACTCCATCAAAATATTCCCTGTTTTTTTGTTTTGCCCTCCCCCTCCCCTCATTTATTTGTTCACTGTTACTAAATGTGTGGTGGGGGGAAAGTGCACTGGAGGGGCCTGCTGCCATGACTGAGCAAGCTGAGGGCTGGCTAAGTAAGCAGCAGAAGAGATGCTGCTTCATCGTTGTGGGTGACTCCTTGCTGAGAGGAACAGAGGGACCCATACGTCATCCAGATTCCACGGCGCATGAGGTCTGCTGGCTGCCCGGAACCAGGATCAGGGACATCATGGCAAGAATTCCTGACCTCATCTAGCCCTCTGACAACTATCCCATGGTCCTCATCCATGTGGAAACAAATGATGTGGCCAGGAATAGTCCAGACCATATCATGAGTGACTACAGGGTTCTGGGGACCAGGCTTAGGAAGACAGGGGCATGGGTGGTCTTCTCATTGATCCTCCCAGTCAGCTGTCACAGTAGGCATCACGTCACCTGTGTCAGGGAAGTCAAGCCGTGGCTCTGGAGTTGGTGCCATCATGAGGGTTTTTGCTTCCTGGACCACGATCCACACTTCCATGCAAGGGACCTCCTGGGATGCAATGGGCTTCATCTCTCCACAAAAGATAAGAGTCTCTTTTCTTACAGGTTGGCTGACCTCCTACATCAGGCTTTATACTAAGTATGACAGGGGACAGGGAGGGAGGAGATGGAGAGAGGCTAGAACCTACAGACTGTGAGACATATAGCAGTACACCCCAGGTAAGTACCAAGGGGCCCTTCTGGCATCAGAATGGGGGGGGGCATCAAAGGCACCATTTGGAGGGCTCAAGTGCCTCTATACTAATGCTAGGAACATGGGAAACAAGCAGTAAGAACTCACACTTCTGCTTGCAGATAATAACTTTGATTTAGTGGGGCTAATGGAAACCTGGTGGGACTCCACCCATGACTGGGCAGTATACATTGAAAGCTACAGGTTGTACAGAAGGGACAGAGTAGGGAGGAAAGGGGATGGGGTGGCTTTCTATGTAAAGGAGCATTATACATCTACCCTAATCAAAATGGGATCAGAGGAGGAGAAAGTAGAGGCATTGTAGGTTAGGATACAAGGAGATTGGGTTGAAAGGGTCTTGGTGGTGGGGGTCTGCTACAGACCCCCACACCAAGAGAAAATCTAGACTTGGAACTCTTGAGGCAGCTCTCAGAGGCTGTACAGTCTAGGGACATGGTTGTCATGGGGGACCTAAACTACCCTGACATCTGCTGGGAGCAGCAGTCAGCCAAATCCAACTGTTCACATAGGTTCTTAACCTGCATGCAGGACCTTCACCCAATGCAGGAGGTATATGGTCCCACTAGGGGGATTGCCTTACTGGACTTGGTGTTGGCTACAGGGGAGGACCTGGTAGGAGAGCTGCAGATTCGTGACCACCAATCAATCAAATTCACCAAATGGCGTAGGGTGGGTAAGATAAATAGTAGGGTGGAAGTGCTTGACTTTAGGAAGGCTGACTTCAGTGTCCTTAGGAGTCTAGTCAATGATGCACTGCAGGAGAAGAGTATTGGTGAGATGGAAGTCCAGGAAGGGCGGTCATTCCTAAAGGAATTGATCCTTCAGGCACAGAGGGAAAAGTGGGAAAGTAGCCAAAAAACTTCCTTGGCTAAACAGGGAAATCCAGGGGAGCCTAAGGGCAAAAAAGAAGGCATATAGGTGGTAGAAGCAGGAGTAAGCTACCAAGAAGGAGTATACCTACTTGGCCTGCACTTCCCGGGAGGCAGTTAGAAAGGCCAAAGCAACTACAGAGCTGAGGCTGGCAACACAAATTGAAGACAACAAGAAGTCTTTTTTATTTAGGTATGTAGGGAGTAAAAAGAAGGTGCAGGGCAGGATAGGACCCCTACTGAACAAGGAGAAGCAATTAGTGACAGATAGGGGGGACAAGGCTGAGCTATTCAATGAGTTTTTTGCCTCAGTGTTCTTGAACAAGGGTCAAGACAAGTCTCCTAATGGGTTCTTAGATGGGCACCAGCCTACCAACTGTTGATGCTGACTTGGTGCAGTCATTTGGATGGACTGGATGTGTTCACATCTGCAGGCCAGATGAGCTACATCTGAGGGTACTGAAGGAATTTGCCAGTGTCATAGCAAAATCACAGGTATGGCTGTTTGATCAGTTGTGGTGCTCGAGTCAGGTCCCAGAGGACTTGAAAAGGGGCAGTGTGGTCCCTATTTTCAAGAAGGGGAGGAAGGAGGATCCGAGTAATTGTAGGCCAGTCAGTCTCACTTATATCCTTGGAAAGGTCTTTGAAAAGATTATGAAGGATCATATTTGTGGGAGTCTAATGGGAAAAATAATACAGCAGGGAAACCAGCATGCATTTGTAGCAGGTAGATCATGCCTGACCAATCTGGTTTCATTTTATAACAGGGTCAGTAAATGCTTAGATGCAGGAGTAGAGGTGGATGTCATTTTCTTGGACTTTAGCAAGGCCTTCGATACGGTATCTCATTCTGTTTTCATAAATAAATTAAGAGGCTGTGACACAGATGTTTGCATGGTCCAGTGGGTTGCAAATTGGCTTCGTGGTCACACCCAAAGAGTGGTAGTTGATGGATTGGTATCAACATGGAAGGATGTGGGTAGTGGGGTCCCACAGGGTTTGTTCCTTGGACCTGTACTCTTCAATATCTTCATCAGTGACTTGGATGTGGATGTGAACTATACTCTGTCTAAGTTTGCAGATGATACTAAATTGTGAGGTGAAGTGCACACTCTGGAGGGTAGGGAACAATTGCAGGCAGACCTGGACAGGTTAGAAAAGTGGGCAGTACACAATAGGATGCACTACAACAAGGACAAGTGCAGAGTGCTGCACGTAGGGAGCAAAAATGTCCAACACATCTACTGGTTGGGAAATGACCCTCTCAGCAGCACAGAAGTGGAAAGGGATTTCGGAGTCATAGTGGACTCCAAGATGAACATGAGTCATCAGTGTAACGAAATCATCAGCAAACTAACCGCACTTTTTCATGCATCAGCAGATGAATGACAAATAGATCCAAGGAGGCGATACTTCCTGTCTATGCAGCATTGATCAGAACACAGCTGGAGTACTGCATCCAGTTTTGGGCGCTGTACTTCAAGAAGGATGTTGATAGACTCCAGAGGGTCCAGAGGAGGATCACTCGTATGGTTAGGGGCATACAGGCCAAGCCTTATGAGGAGAGACCTGGACCTCTTCAGCCTCCGCAAGAGAAGGCCGAGAAGTGATCTTGTGGCTGCCTACAACTTCATTTGGGGGATGCAGCAAGGGACCGGAGATGCTCTGTTCACCAGGGCGCCTCTTGGGGTAACAAGAAACAATGGTCAGAAACTGAGAGCGCGCAGATTTAGCCTAGATATCAGGAAAAGCTTCTTCACAGTAAGGGTGGCCAAAATTTGGAATGGGCTTCCTAGGAAGGTGGTGCTCTCCCCTACCTTGGCGGTCTTTAAGAGAAGGCTGGATAGGCAACTGGCTGGGGTCATCTGACCCCACTTTCCTGTCTAGGCAGGGGTTCAGACTCAGTGATCTGGTGAGGTCCCTATTGACCCTAGCATCTATGAATCATTAATTATCTGACAGTGTAAGAGGGGGACAGCAACTTCTGTTATGCACAAGAAGAAGAATCACCAGAATGACTGCTGTGAGAGTAAAGCAGCAACTGAGATGAGGATTGCAAACCTAAGATTAAGATGCCTCAGTAGGGTGGGGCAACAGATCAGCTTCAAACAAAAAAAAGTAACTGAGTCACTGGACACAGGCAACAATCAAAGGACCTGGATAAGGACTTGCACAAGTGTATGGTCAGCTGCCAGGAAGGAAACTGCTGTGAAAAGAACTGTGATGGGAGGAAACTCCAGTGGGAGCCCAACCCATTACATGGAGGGAGTAACTTCTGGGGGACACGGACAATAGAGAGAACCCACTTGAGCAGTGTGAGAGATGTGAGTTAGGTAGTGCCATGACAGATATTAGTTCCCTCCAAGTGAGCAGGATTCTGTGTGTGTTAAAGCAATGGCTCTTTTTATTTTTGTTTGTGTCGATGCCCAGGTGGAGCTGCCTCTTTCAAGTGCTGGGCTGACTTCCCATCCCCAGTCAGATCTAGCCCTGGGGGAGGGGAACTGAGCAATCGGGCTCAGTTCCCTTCCTCAGTCCCAGGCAGCATCAGCTTCCCTCCCTCATCTTGCAGGCAGATTGGGGACCCACAGCCCCAAGCTGCCTGCCAGATGAGAGAGGCTGTTTTGAGTTTCCCCATTATAACTAATGAGCGAAATGTCAAAATAGCCTCACTGTTTTGACAAAGAAAAATGGAACAGCTGTTTCAAATCAAAATGAAATTCAAACAAAACACTTTCATTGAAACCTCAGAATGGTGCCGTTTCACACAGCCCTACTAGGCACTAGACAAGACGTTCACCTATGGGTCCTGATCATCCTCCCAAGATTTATTTCTCCAAACATAACATCAAAAGTGTGGCAGGCAGCAGAAGGAGAAAGACCCTAGGACCAAGCAAGCAGGAGTAGATGGGCTCTAGGTGCTGCTACTGTCTTTTGTCCTCCTTATGCTACAGATGGCTTCCACGTACTTTAGTCTGTGCTACCTCTCGTGATAGGATATACAATATGGTTCCTCAAGGATCTCAGGAATTAGGTGCTAAGAATTAATTTTAAGTCAAGAGCATTTCATCTCCTAAATTTCTGAGTCCCATTTAGGAAGGACAGCTTATTACTAAACAACTGAATATATATATTTTGGGGTCTATACTCAGTCAGTTTTACTACTACAGGTGTTTCATATGGTGATACATATTGAATTAATTATTATTTGGACTGCTAACAAAATAGGCTAATATTCAAAATAAAGTCAGGCTTAACAGAGATACCTTGACTTGATCTACACAAGTTTTAAAGTCTAGCTAAAACACTTCTGTAGGTTCTCTCCATGTGATACTTTCTGCATTCAGTGGGATATACAACCAAGGATATTTCTACCAAAAAAAAAAAAAAAAGGAATTGCCATTTATGTTCTATCATCATGCAGTTACCAGTTTGCCATACCTCTTTATTTTCAAAAGTATTTATTTGAAATTAAAAATGTTGAATATTACTATTTATAATTGCATGTTTTACAAAAGATGGAAACTTGTTTTTTTTTTTAAATTCTGCCCACAGCCATTTTCACATCCTTATTTTTCAGACTATAGATGATGGGATTTAACATGGGGGTCAAGATGCTGTACTGGATGGAGAAAACTTGATCTATGATCACTGAAGAAATGGAACTTGGTTTCACATACTGAAAACCAGCTGTTGCATATAATAAACCCACCACAATGAGGTGGGAGCTGCAGGTGGAGAAGGCTTTATGTCTCCCCTCAGAAGAGCTTATCCTCAAGAGGGCAGAGATGATATGGATGTAGGAAACCAACATAAGGAGGAAATTTCCAAAAGCAATGACCACAAGGGAAGAAAAAAGAGCTGTTTTGTTGATCAATGCCCCAGAGCAGGACAGTTTTAGTAGTCAGGGAAGCTCACAGCTAAAATGCCCAATTTCATTTTGCCCACAGAATTTCACCTTTAATAAAGTAACCATATTTACCAGTGAATCCATGACACTCATTGTCCAGGAGACACCCACTAGCATCCTGCACACTCTTATGTTCATAGCCCCAGCATAATGCAGGGGGGCACATATGGCAGCATAACGGTCACAAGCCATTGCTGAGAGAATGAATAATTCACATGTACCTGAGAGAAGGAAGAAGAAGATCTGGGTAAAGCAAGCACTGACAGAAATAGTGTTGTGCTTTGCTAATAAATTCACCAGCATCTGGGGGACAGTGACTGAAGAATAGCAGATATCAACAAAAGATAGATGAGACAAGAAGAAATACATGGGAGTATGAAGGTGAGAATCAGCTCTTATCACCAACATGATGACTCCATTCCCCATTAGGGTGATGAGGTATATCACCAAAAACACAAAAAACATTAAAATTTGGAATTGTGGGTCATTGGAAAGTCCCAAGAGAATGAACTCAGTCACAGTGGTTTGGTTGTCATTCCTAGGTAGTGACCTGTAAGAAATGCAAAACATTCAGAATTAATATAGCCACAGTGAAAGGAATTTCTGAAAGACAGAAAAAAAGTATAGACAGAGACAGATTGGCTACATGAAATTTTCAAAGACAGGTGATGGGTTTGAATAACCAAACTGACTAAGAAGCAAGTTTCCAGTTCCTAGGAAATGTCACATTTTAGAAACATGGTTTTGGTGAAAGTCATAATATTTTTCCACTAAACTTCTCAATACCAACATGATTCCTACCATCCAACATGATGCTAAAGGACCATGGTGCTTCACCTTTGTTTTCCAGAAATCAAGTCTCTTTTTCTGTGGCAGGGAACCTAGAAGCTCTAAGCGACATAGCTGTGGCCAGGGTTCCTCAGCCTTTGTATACATTTTGCTTTGGATCAGAAAGCTAAGCTTCATGTAGAGCCAGACCTCTCACAATTATCAGGATTGTGGGTTTATACCAAGCAACATACAAGATGCATCCTGATGATGGTCAAGAAGTGTGCACCTTAGAATATCTGGGTACCTGAACCACAGACAGTTCATCTGATGGAAATTTCTTCACATCAAGGCTTATGTGCAGACCCACTGGGAGTACAGTTCTTGGAGATGGACCCAGGTATGCTAATGCCTCCTGGCTCACAAGGAAGCTGCCTATCTCACAGTAGAGAATCATGGAAATATCTATTTTCCCACACAAGTTTGATTGACCAAACATATCCATGAGGAACTTGTCTTGGATTCTGGAAAGAGAAATCAACCCTGAGGTCATCTTTATAAGTGTTGAGCTGCAATGGACAATGATTTTCCTGTAAAACAATTCAGCAGAAAAATGAAGACAACTCTTTGCCAGTTCATATATTCAGTTTTGCACTCCAAGTAACTGAACAAAATAGAGCAAATTCATTTCATTCTAGTATTTTCTACAACTAACCAGGTGTCACAACTTGCCCAGTGATTTTTCACATATTCAACCTCTTGTCAGCAATCCAAAAAGAAAGCTTTTGGAGACATTGCCCACACAACCATTCCAAAAAACACAATCCCATAATATGTACTCTAAAACCATTGGAAGGGATTGCAAGTTTTGGGGGTGGGAGGGGGTGTGGAAGAAGCTAGATTCAAAATAATCTTCCAATTAGTGTGGTTATACATAAGGAGATGACTTCCTAACCATGCAGAATCAATGCCCATGTCTCTTCTCTTTTAGTGGGTGGTATCAATAAATATGGCTCATTTTATCATTACTGCAACTTTACAGCAGTACTACCACCAAGATCTAATCACTCTGAATGAGAACCAGCTAGAAGTAGACCAAAAGTTCAGCTACCTAGGCTCCACAGTGACCACCAGCCTCTCACTGGATGAAGAACTTAATGTTCACATTGGAAAGGCTGCCACCACCTTCAGCAGACTAACTAAAAGAGCATGGAACAACTCAAAGCTTATCATCAAGACCAAAATGCTAGTGTATAAGGCCTGCATACTCTGGGATAAATGGAATTATCCCAGAACAAAAGTGGTTTTAAAGCTGAGGTGCATGAAGCTTTGTGTATAATAGGTCTGCAATTAACCAATGCACTGTTTTTCTGAATTAATCTTGAGTGCCCCTATATTTATTTATTTATTGGCTATCTCTCCATTCTTTTTTTCTGTAAGATTAGCAGGCCACATTTGTGATGAATTAAATTAACTTGGAAGCTTAAATAGCAAACTTTTTTTTTTTTTTCATGTGAATACAATTCAGAATGGAACAGCTTTAAAAAGCCCAGATCAGTGACCTGGATCTTCTCAGACATCCCCTTGTACACACTGGTTGACCTATAAAATTGAAGGCAGCTATTTGTGTGGATTCTGCTGCAAGATTGGGAACAATTGTGTTTCAGCCCACACTGATTTTCCCCTAACTTCTTGCTTTGAACACATATCTATAATATTATTATTTGTTAAGCTCCTTCATTCCATCCTAAAATGCAAATATTTATTTAAAGCAAGAATGCATTCTTCTTAATTTGTTCTTCTCTTTCATTCCTATTTTCTGACTGTATCTTTCAATATATTTTAGCTTGGTCTGTAAATCCAGCTCATTATACTATACAACTAGGATTAATTTATTTAAAATTATTAAGTAAAACCATGTAAATGTTTCCCTGAAGTTGGGAAAAAAAGATAGCCTGTAGGGAACTACAGAGTAATTCTGTAGGGTAAGAGTCTGTTCTCTTACAGGTTGACTGATCGCATATGCTGGGTTTTAAACTAGGTTCGTCATGGGACAGGGATGTTGATGACAGGGAGAGTTCAGGGATGATGAATCTCAAGCCAGGTGCTGGAACAGTCCAGGTAAGTAACAAGGGACCCGCTAAGCATCACAATGGGGAAGTAGTAAGGGCACCTATCAGTGGGCTTAGATGCCTCTATACTAATGCTAGGAGCACAGGGAACAAGCACAAGGAACTTGCACTCCTGCTTGCAAATAAAGAATTCTACCTGGTTGGACTAACAGAAACCTGGTGGTATCCTACCCATGACTGGGCAGTGGGTATCAAGGGTACAGGCTGTACAGACAGGACAGAGTGGGGAAAAAAGTGGGGGGGGGGCATCGCTCTCTATGTTAAGGAGCAATATACATCTTCTGTAGTTAAATCGGGCCAAGATGAAGGGCAAATTGAGGTACAATGGGTCAGGTCACAGGGGGGTTGAGGAGAAAGGAACTTGGTAGTGGGGGTCTATTACAGACTCCCTCACCAGGGGGATGAGTTAGACCTAGAATTCTCGAGACAGCTCTCAGAGGCAGTGCGCTCAAAGAACCTGGTTGTCATGGGTGACTTAAAATTTCCAGACATCTGCCTGTTCACAAAAGTTTCTAACCTCCTTACAGGACCTTCACCTATCACAGGAGGTATATATTCCGACTAGGGGAAATGTCTTATTAGACTTGCTACTGGCCACAGGGGATGACTTGGTGGGGGATCTGCAGGTACAAGGTAACCTAGGGGATAGTCTCCACCTCTTGATAGGGTTCACTATCTGGAGAAAGGTGGGGAAGATAATTAGTAGGGCGGAAGTGCCAGACTTCAGGAAGGCAAACTTTGACCAACTCAGGAGATTGGTTAGGGAAGGACTGACTGGTAAAAGCCTCAGAGAGATGGGAGTCCAGGAACGGTAGGTGTTTCTCAAGGGACTAATCCTGCAGTCACAGAAAAGGACCATCCCAGTATACATAAAAGGGGGCAAAAAAGCAAAGAAACCCTCTTGGTTGAGCAGGGAAACCCAGGAGAGCCTGGAGGGGGAAAAAAGAGGCCTACAGGCTGTGGAAGCAATGGGAAGCCACCAAAGAGGAGTATACCTGCTTGACTTGAGCTTGCAGGGAAACAGTGAGGAGAGCCAAAGCAGAAATGGAGCTTAGGCTGGCAGCAAAAGTTAAGGGTAACAAAAAGTAATTCTTTAAGTACATAGGAAGCAAAAAGAAGGTGCAGGGTAACTTAGGGCCCCTTCAGGATGAACTAGGGCAACTGGTAACAGATAGGATGGCCAAAGCAGAGCTTCTAAATGCTTTCTTTGCATCCATGTTCCTGGACATGAATAGAAATATGCATCCCATTGGGACTTTAGGTAAGCCAATAGATACCAACCCACCACCTGTTCATGCTGACCTAGTAAAGAGGCACCTGGAGGCGTTGAATGTATTTAAGTCAACAGGCCCTGATGATCTTCATCCTAGGGTACTTACGGAATTAGCTGGAGTCATAGTGGAGCCACTGGCACAACTGTTTGAGCACTCGTGGCGCTCAGGACAGGTCCTGGAGGATTGGAAAAGGGCCAATGTGATCCCTATTTTCAAGAAGGGGAGGAAGGAAGAACCGGGTAACTATAAGCCAGTTAGCTTCACCTTCATCCTTGGCAAGACCTTTGAGAAAATTGATAAGGATCACATTTGTGGGGGGCCAACTGGTAAAATAATGTTAAGGGGCAATCAGCATGGGTTCATAGCAGGCAGATCCTGCCTGACTAGCCTCGTTTCATTTTACGACCGGGTCACAAAATGCTTGAATGAAGGAATAGAGTTTGATGTTATTTACTTAGATTTTAAAAAGGCCTTTGACACAGCATCACATCCAATTCTTATAAGTAAACTAAACAGTTGCAATGTAGATTATTACATAGTCTGGTGGGTAGAAAATTGGCTTATGGGATGCACCCAGAGAGTGGTGGTGAATGGGTCTGTCTCTACCTGGAGAAATGTAGGCAGTGGAGTCCCCCAAGGCTCTGTCCTGGAACCAGTACTATTCAATATCTTCATTAGTGACTTGGACGACGGAGTAGAAAGCACTCTGTCCAGGTTTGCTGATGACAGCAAACTATGGCGAGAAGTATACAAACTAGAGGGTAGGGAGTGAATACAGGGGTGGTGGTGAATGGGTCTGTCTCTACCTGGAGAAATGTAGGCAGTGGAGTCCCCCAAGGCTCTGTCCTGGAACCAGTACTATTCAATATCTTCATTAGTGACTTGGACGACGGAGTAGAAAGCACTCTGTCCAGGTTTGCTGATGACAGCAAACTATGGCGAGAAGTATACAAACTAGAGGGTAGGGAGTGAATACAGGGTGATTTGGACAGGCTGGGGAAGTGGGAAGAACAGAATAGGATGCAGTTTAACAAGGATAAGTGTCATGTGTTGCACCTAGGGAGGAATAATCATCAACACTCCTACAGCCTGGGAGGTACCACTCTAAGTAGCACAACTGTGGAAAGGGACCTCGGAGTCATAGTCAACTCCAAAATGAACATGAGTCACCAGTGTGATGAGGTAATAAGTAAAGCTAACCACACCCTTTCTTGCATAAGCAGGTTCATCACAAAGGTCTAGGGAGGTGATGCTTCCCCACTATGCAGCATTGGTAAGGCCGCAGCTTAAGTACTGTGTCCAGTTTTGGACATCACACATCAGGAGGGATGTGGATGGCCTGGAGAGGGTTCATAGGAGGGTCACTCATCTGGTTAAAGGCCTACAGAAAAAAACCCTATGTGGATAAATCGGGAGACCTGAACCTCTTCAGCCTCCAGAAGAGGAGGCTGAGAGGTGATCTAGTGGCCACCTACAAAGTCATCAGGGGGGTCAGCAAGAAATAGGGGATACAATGTTTACCAGGGCACCCACTGGGGTAACTAGAAATGGCCACAAACTGAAAGAGAGCAAATTCAGACTGGACATCAGGAAACAATTATTTACGGTGAGGGTTGCCAAAATATGCAATACGCTTCCAAGGGTGGTGGTGCTGTCCCCTTCCTTGGAGGTATTTAAAAGGAGACTGGAAAGACACCTGGCTGAGGTCATCTCA
>NW_005842516.1:647585-677228 GCF_000455745.1 Alligator sinensis | reverse complement strand
TCTTTCCTGCCCAGGGCAGGGTGTCAGACTCAGATGATCTAATTGGTCCCTTCTGACCCTAACATATATGAAACTATGAACTAAGTAAACAAAACCATATTTTAAAATTCCTATTCTTTATATGTTCTAATGCAGAATATGAGATCACACACAAAATGGTGAGATTTCTGTAGCTCTCTAATTTTCAGTTGTGAAAACCAGAATTTTTTTGAAGGTCTGAGTGTAGTTAAAATAATAAAACAAAGCAAAAAATGATAGAAGGTTCAAACAAACAAAAAATCTCAGCAATAGCAAAACATTATTGGAAGAATAAATGGTTTTCTTTGATGAGAACTAACTAGCAGTGAGTTGTTAGCTTTAGCTATTTGTCTTTTGTTTTTCAATCCATGCTTTCAAGTTCCCTCACAACAGAGACTTGTTGGGATAAAGGACTACACTCTTCATGGTATTCAAAATTTCCATCTCTTCTGTTGAGTCTCTGCCACTAAGCAGAACAGAATTCAAAGCTAAAAAGAGACCAGAGAGAGCAAATGAAAGAATGAAAAAGGGAGTGTGACTCTATAGAGGTATACTATGGGGACTCACCTAGGAGGAGGGAATCCTTGTTTCTGGTGCCTGAACAAGGGAGTGCTTTGTGTTTTCCATGAAATGGTCATTGGAAAGAAAAAAAGACAGATCAGTCCTGACTGTTCAGTCTAAAACTGAAGAGACACCTACAGCACACTAATGGTTTAAATGCCAGAGTGGAACTGCATTCTTTTATGAGCTCCTAGATAAACAGATTTTGTCATCTAAGTTCCGGAAATGCCACTTCTGCCTAGGTGGTAACTATTTCTCTGGTGTGCATCCCTATGCACATGGATGGCTACCTATGTCCTAAGAAGTAGAATGACGCAGCACTGCAAAAGTGACACTTTTTCAACTGATCATGGACATAACCCAATCTAGGCGTCCAGAAAAAGAATGGAATGTCACCCTAAGCTTCAGCCTCATGACTTGGGTGGTTTGAGTGGTCTCTAGTGGAGTGTGAGTTTGAGCCCCTTCAGGAAGATAAGGCAATTTAGTATTGGTGCCCCATTTCATGGGCAAGTATGCTAAACACAAAGCTACTGATTAAAAGGAAGGTGGTACCAATACCACCTCCGGTTATATTTTAAACAAGATTGTGGACACCACTGGGTTTTGTGAGTTTTCTCTGTGTGTGTTCAATGTTTTCTGAGAGCACCCAGTAGATTAGACTTTGCTGGACTTCTCAGCAGAAGAACATATAACAACTTAATCCTGACTGGATTTAGGCATAACTGAACTGAAAACTGTACCTAGCCTAAAGCTGTCTGGACCTAACACAGAGGTTCAATTCTAGGCACTTGGGAAGCTTTAAATTCAAACATGAAAATGCCCCTAGGGTCCAGGCAAATACAGACTTGGGTAGCACCTAATGGAAGCTTTCATGGAAGTTCTCACGCTTGCACCTACATTGCACCTTAGTTCTAATCAAGGCACAAAAGCTCTTTTGTGGATCTGGCCCAGAGGACATAGGCTTGGAAGGAAACCTGGGATCATCAAGTCCAGCTAAATGTATTTTGGACACACCTATTATATATTCCCTGCCTCATGCTCAGCTTACACAAATTGATGACTAGTTCATACACCTTTCTGTTTCATATTCAGACACTACCCTTCCATTTCACAAGCTCTTTTAACTCCCTTGGTTTTAACCCCTCTCCCCAGTATAGTTGCAGAAAGCCTCCTATCACAATTATACTGTTTTACCCTAGGATAGACAAGCAAAATGTTTTAGACCATCCCCATGGTCATCCTGATTTCTTTGTGTCTCTTGCCATTTGAATTCATTTTTCTTTAAGATCGGTAGCCAAAATAGTATACATCCTTCCACATGAGGTCTTTCAAATACCTTATGTTACATTTTCATTCTAAAATATGTCACACACACACACACACACACACACACACACACATTAATATATCTATAAACGTATGTATATCCTTGTGTTAGTCTCGCTGAGGCTTCCACCCACTACACTAAAGAATAAAATAAAACTGCACTCACCGAACATCCATGTAGAAAACAATCAGTGATGTATGTCTCTTAGCAGAAAGAGAAGAAGAACAGATTTGGATGCTCTCACTGAAGTTTTACACTGTTTTACTTAAGGAAAGGGGATGCTGGTGTTAAAGGGCCTCTTTTAAGAGGGAAATAGAAGGAGCAACAGTAACAATTTGTAAACTCAGTGGTTGCTTAGTTTCTTTGTCTCTCTTCCTACCTCTTGCCCCTCACTTCCTTTCTCCCTATCTTTCTTTCTGTCTCAAAAAAAAAAAAAAGAACAAAAGAAGACATGCTGCTCTTTAACCTCAAAAAAACTAAAGACAATGGAGAATTATATTTTATATTATCCAATATAAGCATGCCTTTTATGGCACCTCCCCTTTGGAAACCAAGAGCCAATATGTTTCAAGCTCTAAGATTAAACATTGATTGATGAATAAATATTTTTTAGTGCCTCTGGGATAAAGGATCTCTTGTGTAATTAACTAACAGTGTTCTCCTCAGCAAAGGGCCAATTTACAAGCCAGAATATGAAATACATAGATTGATGTTTTGACTCACTTAAAAAAAATCATTTATCTGTAAATAATTGGCAGGTGATCTTTTTTTTTTAAAACCCCATGGTGTTTCACCACTTTCTCCAGTTTCCTAAAAGCAAGTGTTGATTGGTCAACTCCATTAACACATGCAGATCCTTGTTTGAAGATTTGATGAGACAAATAGTCAAAGTACTTCAAATTCAAATGTCTAGTACTGAACAAATGTGCAAGGCTCTCCCAGCTGCACTGATTTACAATGCCCTGTAATGCTGCATGGCTACATGTCTAATGAACAGGCATCCCAATATGCCTCTTGGCCATAATATCCTAGAGGCTTCTGGAGACAGATGAATGGCAGCAGCAGAGCTATACAGCTCCCTACCACTGGGTGACAGGTAATTTCCACAACAGAAGGGCTGGTCTTACACTTTTCCTTCACCACGAGAGCACACAAGTGACCTGATCCTTACCCTACAGGCTCGCATAAAGCAGAGCTGTGAGGTACTGGCTTTTACCTCCTGTTCACAGTGGAACATCTTGCCATACCTGGCCATGCTTTGTTTCAGCCTATCTGTTGGCTGGTGTGTTGTGGCCTGGAAGCAGGAGACATTTGAGGGAAGATTTCTCAGGCTGTTCTATGTTTCCTCTGTCAGGGAGCTACATTCCAGTGGGACAAGAACTAAGGGAAGGTGCCATTTTTGTAGCCACTTCCAGTCTATGACTATCTGTTTCAGGGCCAGAAAAATAAGCAGTGGCAGGTAAGTCTAGAGGATCGGAAACAATGAGCAGCAGCCCAAGAAATTCAGGATGCCTATGATAAGATGGGTGTGTCATCTATGACACAAAGCGCTAACATGAAGATGGCCATGAACATGGGTACTGGATGCCTATTTCCATTGGGAAGCTGGGATCTCATTTACCCTCTGCTGAAATGCCACCCAGGTTGTGATGGGGAATTGCTTACCCCCTCTCCCCCAACATATAGTATGATCTTCTGTTTAACACAGGATCCAGAGCTTCTTCACTTTAATTGTGATTAAAGTCCAACAGATGCATGTAACAGACAGCCTAGAACTCTCTGTTTCTTTAGGAAAGAAGCAGCCCAGCAAAGGAGCACTGCAGGGAAGGCAGGGCACAGCAGCTGCAGGCCACCATGGCAATGAGGAAATGAGGCTAATCAGCAACACCTGCAGACAGTCCAGACAGTCTGCTGACCAGAAGCGGGTAGGGCTCTGGGATGATATAATCCTAAGGTTTAGGATAGTGAGTTTGTTTCTCTTGCCAGCCACAAGCTGAAGAGCTCCTGGCTGCAGGGCTCCTGGTTTAAGTTAGTTTTACTCCAGCAGATTAGTTTAGGACTCTAGGAGTTGTATATGGAGGTCCCATTAGTGCCAAGGGGCAAGCGATTGTCTTGAGCCCTGCCCAGGAAGACTCAAGGCTCAAGCAACTATTGATCCCAGAGAGGAGCAAAGGGCAAAGCCTCCAAGCCAGAGAGGGACCTGGAGCCTGACATACAGTAGCCAGGGGCCCAGTGCCCAAAAGGGCCAAACCAGATTTTGTGCCTCAAAAC
This sequence comes from Alligator sinensis, assembly GCF_000455745.1. Taxonomy (NCBI): domain Eukaryota; kingdom Metazoa; phylum Chordata; order Crocodylia; family Alligatoridae; genus Alligator; species Alligator sinensis. Next base: position 673,051 of record NW_005842516.1, on the reverse strand, counting down.
CAGGTTGGATACAGCGGCCCCAGACTATAGAACTAGCTAGTCCACAAGACTTTCTGCCTTGAAACCATAGACCCTGGGATGCTGACACTCTTGAAGTATCATGAAATCCTCCTTTGGGGTGATTCTAGGAAACCTTCTACCCTGGAATTCTTAGTCCCCATGGCTGTGGGATTGTCCTCATGGCTAGCTGCCTACAGATTAGGAGACTGGATTCCCAGCCTCTCCAGAGAATACCATATAGTTGATTTCCATGGGAAAGAAGACCCTGAAAGCTTGCCACCTAGTGTGGATGCCTCAGATCTACAAAACATAGGTGACAGGACAACTGTATAGGAGGATTTCCGCAAAGAGAACTCCTTGGGTTCCCAGGACAGTCCACATAGCTTGGTTGCCCCAGAGATAAATTGAGCTTGAATAGAATGAGATCATTAACTCAAAGGAAGTCTACAGAATGGGGCTTTCTAATTGCTGTTGACCATGGAATGAGGACTTGTATTATTCCTTCTTCAGAATATGGAGTGCTTGGCTGAAGAGCTTGAGCGTCCATGGTACCTTGCCATGGGGTGGTCTGCAAGGGTGGGTGGTCCAAGGCCATCTATTCTGGAAGTCTGTCTCCTTTCATTCATGAACCACATAACTGTGGTTGTGGTTCATTGTAACACTGAGCCTGGAACGTCTGGGCCTCCTGGTCACGGTTAGTGTGTCTGCCTGACTGCTATGGAGTCACGTATCCTAAAGGCCAAGGATTCTTTGTGCTGGTCAATGTGCATAACAGGATTGCTCCTAAGCTGTGTATATGATCTCTGATAATGACACCATTAACACATACAGAAAACTTGGATCCCTGGCCATGGAGTAGTATGCATAGTTAGGTGCTTAGGAGCCATGTATCTTGTGGGTGTTTGGTCCCAGACCCTGGGACAGTATTCTAGTGGCTGAGACCTTCAGCTCCTGGAAGCCCTGGAAATCTGGCCATGCTACAGCCTGTATAGGTGCACAGTCCCAGTGACCTGGATCTTGAAAGACTTGTAAGCCCTTTCATGAGCTAGTCCACATTGAAAGCCTTCCCCAGAGCACTTACCCTAGACACATGTCTTCTATGCCTCTGGAACAAGCTACAATTGAAGCATCCTTGGAACCACAGACCTCGGAAATATATTATTGCATTTTATGGAATAAAATGGACCTGTATGTAAAGACCATAGAAACCTGTCCCAGTACAATCCAGACAGCTTCAGAGCCACTGGCTGCCAGTAGAATTTTATTCCAGACAACTGTTGTATCTGCACACATTTCTAGAAACAATTGAAACTTAAGAAAGTGAGAAAGAGCATCTTATAATTGTACCATTATTGTGAGCTACATGAGACAGAGCTATTGAATGCTGGCTTATAGGGTATTTTGTGTTCCTTTTTACCATGCAAACTAAACTATTCTACAAAGAAATGATAGGTTGTGGTTAGTTTTGCAATGCAGATTCTTTCAAGGGGAGCTTTTACAAACACAAAGGGGATTTTTTCTCTGGGTGAACCTCTGTAAAAAGAGTCAGTTTGGGTGTCAGAGTTTCTACAAATATTTGGTGCTAACATTTCTGGAAGAGGTGTTTTCCTGCATAATGTTTGTGGCAACCTCTCTTCTAGGATGAAAAAATATTGCTTAGGTAGGGTGGTTACATTAAGGCAGAGTGCATACACATCAGTGGCTTTTCCTGCAATGAGAAGCCAGTTTACAAGGCTCTGACTTTTTTTACAGTTAGAGAGAGCTGAACACTAATTAAATAAATATACATTGGTATTAAACAGTATTCAAAAGATACGTTTCATTGAGTTTGGGCGTATGCATGAGAGAAAGGGAATGTACATGAGAGAAGGAAATTTGCTGTCATTTGTTACTGCCATTTGCTTTGAATTTGCATTCAGTTTCTTGCATGTTTATTAAAACACATGGTTGTATTTCCGATCTTGCTTGTCACCTCTTACAAATTATTACTCAATGAGATAACTGATGTCATTAAAATAATTTAGAAACAATCAGTCTATGTTTGACTAGGCATCAAATGAATGTTGTATTAAATTGGTCCCATGAATAGCAATAAGCCAATACAAAAGGTGCATAGACCCCATACAGATGTCTTCTGGGTGCTTTGGCTGTTTATATTCTCTTCACACAAAATACTTTAATCACTCCCTAGGCTTAGCCCCATCAGAAATGGAAGCAGGGGAGGTGGTAACCTTCCATGATGAAGGATACAAATCTGAAGGGACCGCTGCGCTTTTTAAATAGAAGGGGAAGAGCACATTCCAAGCAAGACTGTAGTACCAGCTCAACTCTTCAGGGAGGGACAGGTGTATTTACTGGGTGCATCCAAAGTCAGAATTAGGAGAGATAAGAAGCTCTGGTGAGGAAGCAGAACCCTGGTTAAGAAATTGAAGCCAATCAAATGAAGTTTGCAGTATCCTGTGGTTACTGGTAGGTGCTAGCTCGGTAATTGCATTATTGTACCATCTTCCAGAGAGGGGAAGGGAATTTCTTTGTGCATATTAGCAATTTTCAGTCTCATATCCCCATTCAATGGTGTGTACAGAAAACTGAACAGTGGTTAGGGTGTTGGGCAGTGTCCTGTCTCTCTCTCCTTATACTTGCTCTTCTGCTTCCACTGACAGTCTCTTGAATTAACTTACACTTACCATCCTTTCCCTAATATTAATGAAGAGGCTGTCTTTTCCTTTTTGTGTTTGCATAGTGCCTTGACCAGTTAATTTCCTATAATTAAAGCTTTAATGATCAATAATAATAACAATAGTGGCTCTACTAGTATATGTTAAAAGAAAACTGATCAAACTGTACATTCACAGGGCTTAGCAGGTCATGTTTTGGCTCGCAGAAATTCACTCATAAAGTCTAATTTTCTGTTGGGGAAGGAAGCTTAGGATGTCCTAAACAATTTTTTTTTTGTATGGAAAGTGTGTTTACAGATCAAAAAGGCACTGGCAAGTTTTGTGAATCTCAGACCTCTGCGTGTCAGAATCCATATTGAGATCTGGCAAGCACTGTCCTAGCAGTATTAGCTCTTTGGAGCAATTTGGGATTGGGAAATCAAGATATTATCTCTCAGTCAGATTCAGTAGGTGCTTTAGACAGATCTGAGATGTCTTACTGATTTACAGCAGACAAGGTTCTTTGGGTGAATCAGATATCTTTTATTAGACCAACTTAAATAGTTGGGGAAAAAAATAAGACGCTTTCGGGTTTAAAAACCCTTCATCAGGATTTTTGCTCACTGATTTTCTGGTTCCTGTCTGCAGAGATATGCCCAGGGAATATCCCAGGAAGAGATTTCCCAGGTCTGTTATTACACTTCCATGCCTTGACTCAGGTCACACATTGTGGATTCCAGGGGGCCATGTATCTGAAAGCAAGGAATCAGGGATTGCCCTGTTTTCAGTTGTTCTGCAAGACTGGGCCCCTGAAACCCTGGGTGCAGCGGAGATCTGACCTAACAGGATGACAGGCAATGTCTGCATCACCCACTGAAGCAGATCACCTGTGCCAGAACACATCATGGGACAGCTGAGCCACTTAATTTGGAGACATCTTTTTACAGCATTAGTGTCATCTGCAAATTTGCTAAAATGTGTACTCTGACCCATTGTCCATATCATTAACAATGGTGTTAAATGCTGCTGGACCCAGAAAGGACCACGGGGATCTCTACTTGTTACCTCCTGCCAAATAGACTTTAAGCCTTTGATGACTACTTGTTGAGTACAATGATCTAACTGTGTATTCAGTTTACAGTATTTTTGTGTATTTCCTTAGCCTGTTACCAAGAATGTCATGGATGAGTGTCAAAAGCCTTGCTGATGTCAAGGTATAGCACATCCAATGTTCCTGCCCCCATACACAGAGTCTGTCACCTTATCATAGAAGGAATCAGGTTGTGCAGGTGTGACTTGCTTTTGGAGAATCCATGCTGTTTCCTACTGATCACCTTGTTCTCCTCCAGGTGCTTCACGATAGATTCCTTGAGGATCTGATTCATGACCTTCCCAAGTATTTAGGTCAGACTAACTGGTCTGTAATTCCCCAGATCCTCCTTCTTACCTTTCTTAAAGATGGGAAAATATACTAACAGTCTTTAGTCCCCCTTTTCCAATAATCTAAAAATGAGTAATGCCCGTTTTCAGTCATCTAGGACCTCACCTGACTTCCAGAAGTTCTCAAAGAGGATAACCAATGACTACAAAATTACCTTAGCCAATTCCTTCAGAACACTAGGATGTATCCCACCCTGACCTTGCTGACCTGAAGACTTGGAAAGGGGCTTTTAACACTGTGGTGGCTTCCAAGACATATTACAAGTTGATGACTTTCCTTGCCACAGGATTTAGACTGATTGTACATTAGATCACATTCTTCAAGCAATAAGAATTCGAATTTCTCCAGGAATGAAGGTTTAGGCCCTAAAGCCTTACTGAATTGAAGAATACAGGGTGTGTCTACATATCACCATACATTGATATTTTGTTAGTGAACTGTGTTTTAATATTTGCTATGATGAAGTAGTAAAACATGACACAGTGACCACCCGTACTGCGGCGTATGGGTGGCTAATGCAAAGATTCACTGGCTATATCACTGTGCTGGCACATTATAGTCGGGGAGCGCACCACTATACTGATGTAGCTGATGATCACACGTAGACACGTGTGATTGTTGTGTTGCCAATGTGTGTCACTATGTCACCATAGGGTGACATGTAGATGCACCCACTGTTAAACACTTGAGTATAAACTGATCTTTGGACCTTTATTTCTATCTCTATTCAGTAAAGAATTTAAGAATAAACTTACTTTTATAATATTAAATAGAAGATTCCTGTCTGAGCTACCAGCATAGAAAATCTAATGCTTTTTGTGACCAGAGGTAACTGACTTAGGCAAACTGGAGCTAACCTACCGCTTAACTTTATAGGCTAACTGATCATCACCACATGCATGTGAGTTTATTGCTGAAGTAAGAGAGAGAGGGGTTTGAATATGCAAAAAATATAAAATGATATTATTGTTCAAATCTGCTGAGTCCATAGTTCCTAAAGCAACCGTTCCTGACACTTAGGGAAAAAAAAAACAACAATTTGCTTTCGGGATAGATGTTGTCATCTCTTTGTTACTCATTTCCCTTTTAAAATTAGAAGTTTGATGTTATTAACTTATTTTTTCTGTTACTTCTTTAAGGAGTGGCATTAACTTTTCTTTCATGTTGACCACAACTGGCACTAACAGAATTGCCAAGGGAGTACTCATCTTCTATGAAGAACAGGCACTGAATCAGGAGAGAGATTCATCTTTTAATAAAGTCACAGGCACAATGAATAAACCAAAGGAGCAGAATGAGGGCATCCTAACAAGAGTGAACAAGTCTCTTTATAAACAGAGGAAGAATAGATGGGCAGCAGAACTTGTATTCTAGCCTCTGAAAAACTTGGTGAAATTCACATTGGATATTCCAGGTTCCGGGAGATACAGTCATTTGATAGGTAAAGGGGAAAAAAAAAAGAAAAGGAACCCATTATTTTACTCGGTCTATGCACCCCCATTAATCCAACATATAGTTTGTGAAACATTAAATGGCACAAAATGATTAGTAAAATCAGTATATTAAATATACACTTTTCATAGTGCTAAATGCAAGGTATACAAAGAATTCACAAGCACAAGAGCAGGTAACTCATAATTGCATTAGATGTGAAACTTTAAATGCATATAAAATTGTTAGAGTTGATAATTAAATCTTCAAGATAAATATTAACTGAATATCTATCCATACTCTATATATTGCCTACTTAGTTTTTTCAATATGCACATATATGTATTTTGGCAGGAGTTTTTAAAGTTCAGTGGTAAAAAAGCTCAATTCCTTTATCCCCTTTAGGAAAAATAGGGTCTTTATTCTTGAGAAATACTTTCAACCTCTTTTTCAGTGCACATATAAAACCTGCCAAGTTTATGTCTTCAACATAAGAAACCAGCATCCAGTTTTTAAAACAAAATATGGTACTTTGGAGCCAAGGTCCCTTTCCAGATTAGAAAAAAAATGGGTCAGCATGAATTGAACAGGTGCAGACTTCACTTTTAGGGGACTGGTACTGTGTTAATGTCTGGGGGGAAAAAAAAATAACTCTGTATAATGCAACGTGTAATGAGCTCAATCAAACACCACTAATATCAACAGGACTTTTGCAGTTCATTTAATTAGGAGATCAGATTTATTGCCATTCCTTGAAAATACTTTTTTATAGAGACAGTATAATACGCATGAATTGTTCTCTTGAATGTACTGATACTGTTGTTGGTATTCTGGAACTATTTAACCCATAAATGCAGTGTTACTTATTTTCATTTTAGTTATCATGTTAGAAAAGGGATTTTAACAGTGTTTGCAGGACTGAGACCATAAAATCAAAGTTCAATTAAGTTTTAATGACAGAGGAACAAGCTAGTAAAAAGCTTCTTTGACCAAAGCAGTATTTACATTTCTTTCTCAGAGCTAAATTTTGACACCCTTGCTATGACTGGATTGTACCACAGATGCTTTCACTAAGTTCATTTACATTACTCAAAGGATAGAAGAATGCAGTGCTGGGATAGATAAAGCCTCTTAATACAGCCTCGGATGTAACTGATTTGAGTCATGTTCTGGACTTTTCCAGCTGAGGAATCAGAGATAACTGGATGGGATGCCAACTCCCTTATCTTCTACTGGCTAAGAAAATTGGCAGAAATTCACCCTGGTAATGCAACAGATTGCTAGGCTTAGGTGGATCTTTGACCTTTTCTGACTCAGGGTGGCTTATCAAAGAAGGTTTCAAAATCTGTCCCATGGTGAGTAAAAACAGCAATATATTATCCCATAGCACTTAAACATTTTAAAAGTCAAGGGATGGCATGATAATTTTTGATAGCACTACAAAGTATAAGCAGCTTTCCCAAATTAGAAAGACAAATTCTCAAAACTAGATTTTTCAAAGGTATTTTAAAATACCTAAAGATTCAGAAAAGTACAGTGTGAGATTTCAGAAATGTTCATATACTTTAGGTGGCTAACTCCCTGTTGATTTGAACTAGAATTAAGTAAATTAATGCACCTTTGAAATGTCCTATTAATCATATAACTATGTGTCTTTAAGTATAATGTCCACATTATCAATAATTTTGTGTATTTATTAACTATTTCTTGATACAGATGAGAAAAAGAGAGAGAAGTCTTGAATCTTAGGCAAAATAGTAGTTAGCAGTTTAAATGCTAGTATTGTTTAGTACGCATAAAAAGTTGGGTAGGGTATCTGGGGCCCTTTTCCCCCCTGGAATAGGGTACCTGAAGCCAGAGCGCTTTCTGTCTGGGATGACTGGAGAGCGTGGGCTACTATGATTTATTTATGTATTTATTTATTTGTTCATTTATTTATTGTGGCACAAAGAATACCTTATGTCACAAGGAAGCTACCTGGCCAGATCACAACCTTACTGAGGATATTCAGTGTGTTGGTGGTCTTGGGTATCCAGACCTGAATCAGAAAATGTGTCTAAGTATCAAAAACTACCCTTACATAGATGTCCATAAGGGAAATAAAATTCTATTAATGCAAAAGCTTAAATCCTAAAGAATTACTTTAAAATTATGAATATCTATCTATCTATCTATGTGTGTGTGTTTTCAAAATGTATGAAAATTAATAACACTGAATTAAAATTAGAGTTTTAACTTTAAGTCTTAAAAATTACATTTTGCAGTCTGTGTGTTTCTCCTTGGATATCTTCCATGGCAAGCCTAGAACAGGGGAATCAAACATCCATCATGAAATTCATCCTTCTGGGATTTGGGAATCTCCATGAACTTCCAATTTTTTTTTTCTTGCTGTCTGTAACAATCTATATTGCAACCATGGCTGGAAATTTCCTCATTATTGTGTTAGTTGTGACTGATCAGCACCTTCACACACCCATGTACTTCTTTCTGGGGAACCTATCCTTCCTGGAGACCTGCTACACATCCACCCTCCTGCCAAGGATGTTGGCCACTTTCCTGACAGGTGACAGAACCATTTCTGTTACTGGCTGCCTTACACAATTTTATTTTTTTGGTTTTCTGGTGACCTCTGAATGCCTCCTCTTGTCATCAATGTCTTTTGATAGGTATTTAGCCATATGCAAACCACTGCATTATGCAACTCTAATGAATCACAAGTTGTGCATAATACTAGCAGCTGGCTCTTGGATAACTGCACTTCTGGTTAGCGCCATTATCACCCTTTTCATGGCACAATCAATTTTCTGTGGACCTAATGAAATTAATCATTTTTTTTGTGACTTCACTCCAGTTATAAAGCTCTCCTGCAGTGACACTTACTTGGTAGAATTTGTAACTACCCTCCTGGCCTCTCTATGCACATTTCCTTCCTCCCTATTAACCCTGATGTCATATGCTTACATCATCACCACTATCCTGGGAATTCCTTCAACCACTGGGAAGAAAAAGGCATTTTCCACCTGCTCCTCTCACCTTATTGTCGTGACAATTTACTATGGGACCTTAATGGTTGTATACATTTTACCTAGAAATGACAAACTAAATAACTTGAACAAAGTTCTCTCTCTCTTCTACACTGTGCTGACTCCCCTGGCCAATCCCCTTATCTACAGCCTGCGGAACAAAGAAGTTAAGGGAGCCTTGAAAAAGACTGTCATTAAGCCTTTGGCTTTCACAGGAACTTGAGGAATGTAAGCATCCAGCTTCCACTGGATATCAAAGGAAGTTGGGTAGCTAACCCTCTTAGGCTCCTTGAAATTTGGCCTTGAGTATTTCACTTTTACAAACATTCAAGCTCATAGATTTAAAGACTGTGACCATCAAAATATTGTCATCCTCAAACATGAAAAATCATGAATCGGCACTTTGAAATCATGAGACAATGACAAAGACTATGATAGCTCTTTGTTTTCCTTCTGGTTTTGGACCCTTTAGGATGCACTCATTTTATTTTTCCAACATTTTCTTGACCAGGAGACAATTGATTACATTTTCCTTTTTGCTTTAATGAAATCCAGGAGTTTTCTTTGATCAATGCCTTCATGATGCGTGATAAAGTTAAAGCATTAAATAGAGGGGAGAAATTTTAAGTATAAAAATAGAGACATAAGGTGATATAGAGACCAATGAGAGAAAGAGAAAATGTATGCAAAGCAGTGAAGAGACTACAGAAGCCCTAGATGCATGACAAATTAGTATTACTTTAAATTGCACCATTTGTGTACATTAGGATCTAGGAGAAAGTGAGTTCCTCTTATTTCTGGGGACTTGCCACCAAAGGTTCTGTAACGGTACTTCATCACCAGGTGGTTACGGAGCAAGTTTTGATTATACAAATATTTACTCCTGAATAACTGCGGAAATCTGACATTTACATCACTGTAAATTATACCAGTATGTATGCACAGTTTATTAGTATTTTAATTATTGTTAGTGTTGTTATTTGCATTTATTCAATAGGACCATTGTCCCACTATACTATAGAAACACCAGGTAGAGAATCCTTGTCTCGATGCTTTGGTACCAGCTTAGACAGGGATCATATTGAAAGATGTTTTCTTTAAGTTCCTTTTTAATGCCTTTTGAAACATTTTCCTTTCCCTCTGCTCTCTCTAGTTCAGTGACCAACCCAGATCCCAAAGTTTAAGGTTACAAGGGACCCTTTAGTCATCTACCATCTAGCACAGGGTGGCAAAAGCCTGCAGCAAGCTGGACTTCAGAAGGGCGGATTTCATTGAGCTAAGGACACTAGTTGGTGGGGGGGGCACTGAGGTACCGGAGGGGTGGGGAGTTGGGAGTCCAAGAAGAGTTCCAGGAGACGATCCTCCAAGCCCAAAGGGTTGCAATCCCAGCACGGATCAAAGGGGACAAGAATGCCCAAAAGCCCCATGGCTCACCAAAAGCATCCAGGAATGTCTCAAAGCTAAATAGGAGGTGTACACCCAATGGAAGGTGGGGGGAGGATATCACCAGGGAGGACTATACCTCCATTGCTCAGTATTGTAAGGGGGCTGTTAAGAAGGCTGAGGAGGAGATGGAACTGGGACTAGCAACCCAGATCAAGGATAACAAGAAGTCCTTTTTTAAGGGCCTCTGCAGGACATGCTTGGAAATCTGGTGGTTTAACAGTTTCTTTGCCTCCATTTTTCTGAGCAGGGGTTAGGTCATCCCCCGCACCAGGATCCCCATTACTCCAAGGGGAGGCACAGCCAGGCCCAGGGTCAGAGACGACCTAGTCAGGGAACTTCTGGTGGGACTGGACATGTTCAAATCAGCAGGTCCAGATGATCTGCACCCCAGAGTGCTTAGGGAATTAGCAGAGGGCATTGCAGGACCCCTGGCAGAGCTTTAGGAGCACTCGTGGTGCTCTGGCAAAGTGCCAGAGGACTAGAAAAGGGCCAATGTGGTCTCCATTTTAAAAAAAGGGAAGAAGGAGGACCCAGGAAATGATAGGCCTTTTAGTCTTACCTCGGTCCTGGGGAAGCTCTTTGAGAAAATTATCCAGGTGCACATCTGCAAGGGGCAAGCAAGGGAGTATATGCGAGAGGGTCCAGAGGAGAGCAACTTACATGATCAGGGGGCAGCAGGGCAGGCCCTACGAGGAGAGGCTATGGGACCTGGACCTGTTCAGCCTCCACAAGAGAAGACTGAGAGGGGATCTGGGAGCCATCTATAAACTGGCCAAGGGAAACCAGCAGGCAATGGGAGAGTCCCTGTTCCCCCGAGAACTACTGGGAGTAACAAGGAATAATGGTCATAAGTTTATGGAGAGTAGATTCAGGATAGATATCAGGAGGCACTACTTCACAGTCAGGGCGGCTGAGATATGGAACCAACTTCCAAGGGAAGTAGTGCTCGCTTCTACCCTGGGGGTCTTCAAAAGGAGGCTAGATAGTCACCTTGCTGGGGTTGTTTGACCCCAGCATTCTTTCCTGGGTCAGACTTGATGATCTGCTCAGGTCCCTTCTGACCCTACCAACTATGAAACTATAAAACTACCTGGTGTCCTGCGTGACAGGAACAAGAAACCCTCATCCACATAACAGTGACTTCTGCTTCTTGTTGTGTTCATGAGACTGAAGCTTGGCCCACAAGCAGTCATGCTCTGGTATTGCTCCAAGCTGAACATAACCTGCTGTAGTATCCTGTGCAGGGAAAGATGGGTTCATTAGCCAAGTGGCTTGTGTTGTGAACTGGGTACCAGAACATTGGGAGTTTTAGCCTCAGTTAGGTCTTGCTGCCTTTGGAAATCTGAAAATCGGTCTTGCTCTCTGGCTTAGAGGTTTGTATGCCGTGATACTGGTGGGAAGAATGCAAATTCAAGTCTGCGTGTCAACTTAGGAACTTAGCTTAGAAGTGTTTCCCTGGAATTACGAGAAAACATAAAAAAATACTGACTAGGCAGCCAGCAAGCAGGGGCTGCAAACAGTGTCAGCAATTTGCTGGTAGGTTCTGGAAGCAAGAGTAAGAATGAGAACAGGAACCAGATTATTCCCTGTATGTTTGGGGCATGTGCTCTGAAAAGCTGGGAATGACTGATAGTTGCTGATTGCTGAGTGATTGCTGCCTGGGCCTGGCAGAAGCCCTAACAAGGGGGTGGAGCCAGTCCAGGCCCAGCAGGGTACAAAAGAGACTCCCCAGCACACAAAGAAGCCAATGAACAGGGGATGCAAAAAGTCAAGCAGTTGCCAGGCCAGTTCCCTAGCCTGTTCATGCCCCCCAACTTTGAGGGGCAAGCCTTTGAGCTCGGTGTGAGGAAGCAGAAAAAAAAAAGGACCCTTTTAGGGCCAACAAGCAATAAACAGGTCAGATTCTAGGCAAGCTCACTAGGGAGGTTATGCTTGGAAGAAGAGCATTAAGAACAAAAAGGAAAATTAAGAGACCCAGGGAAATGGCTGGAAGACATCACAATGCCACTGCCTCTGCTGGTACCCGTGAGGTTTCTGTCCAGGCATGATCACTCACCATCAATGCTTCCAGCCAAGTCCAGGTTTGGAGCTGTAGGGACTGCAGTTTGCAGGTTCCTTCCAGTGACAGCCAGGTCAGGGAGTGCCTGTGATGTGAGTGGTGCCTCCTGGTGGTGTCTCTCAGAGAACAGGGTAGAGAACTACAGGTGGAGGTTGCTAGGGTCCGAAGCATCCTCCACCATGAAGAGTTCATCCTTTTGATGCTGTAGGAGACCTCTGGGACCATGAAGGAAGAAATGCCAGAGGCAGCACTAGAGAAGAGAAAGAACATGGACACCCAAGAGAGTGGAAGCTGGAGGCTTGTGACTTATGTCAGCAGGCAGAGATCTTCACCTTCACCTGCAATGGTTCATCTGGAGAACAGATATGCAGCCCTAGAAACAAAGATGGAGGATCACTTTCCATTGGTACAGGAAGACAGGCCAGGCCTCACCAAGGTGGGAAGGATTAAGAGGACCATCACCAAGAAGAAATGATGGGTGTTGGTGGTTGGAGGTTCCTGTCTATGGTGGATACAGGGAGCCATCTGATGACCTGATCTGTTGTCTCAGGAAGTCTGCTGCTTCCCCTGAGCCTGGAACCAAGATGTCATGGAGGGACTACCAATGCTCATCCAGCCCTCTGATTATTACCCCATGCTGGTCAAAAAGTGCATTTGTGAGAGACTAGCAGAAGGCATGATTCTGAAGGATAGCCAACATGGTTTTGCTGAGGGCAGGTCATGTTTGACCAACCTCTTTTTCTTCTTTGGTCAAGTAATGAACCGTTTAGATGTTGGAGATGCAGGTAATGTTATATACTTGGATTTTTAAAATGCCTTCAATATGGTCTCCCATGATTCTCTTATAAAAAACCTGGGGGATTATGGGCTGGCAGAATCCATAATCAGGTGGGATGGGGACTAGCTAAGAGGTCAAACCCAGGTAGAGTTAGTGGATGGGTCTATAGTCATGGTGGGAGGTGGCCAGTGGTGTCGCACCAGGTTTGGTTCTTAGCTCTGTGCTGTTCTGTTCAATGTCTATATCAATGATTTAGATAGACATAGTACATGGTGAGAGGATGTTCTTCAAAGAGTATGTGGAAATCACACTGTCTAAGTTTGTGTAAAGTACTGTTATGAGAAAAAAGAGGTCATGCTAGGGGATAGGATGCATATCCAAGCGGACTTGGACAAGCTGGAAAGGTGGGCAGAGTGGAACCAGGTGCAGTTCAATAAGGATAAATGCAGAGTGCTTCATCTGGGAAGAAGTAACCAGTGACATGATTATAGGTTAGTAGGAGATGTCCTGGCCAGCATGATAGCTGAAGGGGACCTCAGGGTTATGGTTGATCACAGGATGAACATAAGCTGCCAGTGCAACACTGTAGTCAACAGATCTAATGGCATATCAGTATGCATTAGCCAATGCGTTGTGACTAGGGCTAAGGAAGTGAAACTTCCTCTCTACTTGGCATTAGTGAGACCCCAGCTGGAATATTGTGTCCAGTTCTGGGTGCCACACTTCAAAAAAGACGTGGAGAATCTTGAAAGGGTCCAGAGAAGGGCCACAAGAATGATTAAGAGACTGGAGGACAAACCTTATGAGAAAAGACTAAAGGATCTGGGACTGTTCAGCCTGGGGAAGAGAAGGCTGAGGGGGAACTTGATGGTCATGTAAAAGTATATAAGGGGTGGATATCAGGAGCTGGGAGAAAAGCTGTTCATTAGGGTGCCCCAGGGGAGGACAAGGAACAATGGCCATAAACAGTTAGAAGATGGTTTCAGGTTGGATGTAAGGAAGAATTTCTTTACGGTATGGGTGACCAGAATCTGGAACAGACTTCCCAAGGGGGTGGTGTAGTCCCCAAACTTGGATGTCTTCAAGAGGGGACTGGATAGATACCTTCCTGGGATCGTTTGATCTCAGGAGTGCTCCTGTGCAGAGCAGGGGAGTGGACTCAACAAATTTTTTAGGTCCCTTCTGGTCCTTAACCTTCATAAGTTCCCATGGGGTAATTTTCTACCCCAGATGCATATTTTGTGCAGTATCTTAAAGTTCATTAATTCAATTTTTTTTTTCTTTTTAGGACGTGCACTGTGGTGCCAGTGACAAATATCCCCAAACAACAGCCACCTTACATAAATGATTTGCTCTCAGTAGATGAAAAACTGTTCAGGGTAACATGTTATCCCAGGTGTGAATGTGTTTTTCCATATGGGGTAACAACTTACCCCAGGCCCATGTTAAAGCGTTGGGATAACTTGTTACCCCAGTGCAATTTCTGTATAAATGACAGGCCTAGTCCTGTTTGGCCAATTTGAGTGGGTGCATCTGAAAGGTCAACATTCATTCACACCTCACTCATGTCCACTTCAGGTATCCATGGTAACTAATGGATGGCCATCCTCCACTCAGCTTTTGCTTTTGATGGGGAACTCACCCTAGTTTCCTATGTTCCAAAGAAGTCCAAAGTTGTGCTGTTGCTGTCAGGCATGCACCATGACCTGTCAGTAAGTGGAAAGCAAAAAAAGCCAGATATCATCCATGACTGCAAAAAAAACAAGGGTGGGGTGGATAACCTTGACCACTTAATCCATATGACCACCTGCAGACGGATAATCATCAGGTGGCCAATTACACTATTTTTCAATATGCTGGATGTAGCTGCCGTTGCCAGCTTCATCATTTGGCTAGGCCACAACGTAAACTGGAAGGAAAGATCACATTTAAGAGACGGCACTTTTTTCCCCAGAACCTTGGAGAACAGTTGATTGCCGGACAAATAAAATGAAGAGCAATGGATACACATAATCTAAGTCTGTCAAATATGGTATGGCTGCGCTTAATTACAAATTGCCACAACGCACCTCAGTAGAACTTTCTGCAAGCATGAGTGGACATTGTGCTTTTTGTCCAAGAATAGATGACCGCAAAACCTGGAAACGATGCAAAGATTGTAAGTGATTTGCTTATGTGCACCACAGTACATAAGTGCTGCTTTGTGAGGAATGCAATATTTAGTTAAAACAGTTATGAAATGTTTTTGGAAGTAATGGTTTGTTTGAAAACAGTGTGAACCACACACTTAGCAAATTGTTCATTCACATTTTAAAAATCTAAAAACAGTTTAAATTTTGTTCATCATTCTAGTTAAATAATATTTTGGGTTCAAATCATCATCACACAAGCTATATGTTAAATAAATAGTTTTTGATACATTTATACTGTTGTCACTGGTTCCATTTTGTTCATGCGCGTGGGCTAACAAGTTACCCCATGAGATCAACAATGGTTACAGTTTCATGAGAACAGGTGAGGGTTAATGTATATGATTCTATGATCCTTTCTGTAGTCGGAGGCCCCGAAACAGAACTCAGTACTCCAGGTGTGGCCTCAGCAGTGCTGAATAGAGGGGAATAATCATTTTCCTTGACCTGCTGGCAACACTCCTACCAATGCAGCCCAGTGTGCCATTGACCCAAAGAAAGGCAAGTGGTTGGCTCATGTTCACCTTATTGTCCACTGTAACCCATACAGTAGGCCTGTGCGAGCTGGCAGCAATCTGATCTGGCTTCGAATCCAGCCGTTTCGGATGGCAGTGATCTGATCCAGAGCTCTGGACCAGGTTTCTGCCTTGATCCGGCTGAAGCAGCTCCAAAGCTTCAGAGCTGCCTTGGAGATCTGGCCATAGGGTATAATGGGGGAATCAATGAAATATCTATAACTTTGGGTTTGTTTGTCTGATTTAGATGAAACTTGCAGAGATTGTAGCCTCTGCTGAGAGCATGAAACCTGCCAAGTTTCAAGAAGATCAGTGTAGTGGTTTAGTGGAAACTGTACCCCAAATTATTGAAAGCTAAACTCATGTCATGGCTGTTTGTTACACCATGGTGGGGGGAGGTGGGGGGAACTTCAGGGGCGGTGGCCCCTGGAGATGCCACAGAGCCGGCCAAGTTTCAAGAAGATTGGTACAGTGCTTTTGGGGGAACTGTACCCCAAATTCTTGAAAACAAAACTAATGTCATAGCTATGTGTTACACCACAGGGGTGTCAAAACTGCAGGAGTACTAGTTCTTACTGAGGCCACAAAGCCTGCCAAGTTTCAAGAAGATCGGTGGAGGGGTTTGGGGGGAACTGCACCTCAAGTTGGGGACAAGAAAAACTCATTTCACGGGTGACTGTGTGTGTGTTAAGGCACAGCAGGGTGACAGCTGCAGGGATGGTAGCCCCTGCTGAGGCCACAAAGCCTGCCAGCTGTCGAGGAGATCGGTGCAGGGGGGTTCTGGGGTCCTGCAACCCTAGCTGCTGACAGATAAAATTGTGCCATGGGTGCTTGTGGGACTGACTGTGTCTGTCTTGGGGCAGTTAATTGTCTGTAAAGATTCTTCCCTCTCCTTAGTCTGGTTTTGTAGGTACTAATTAATAGCAATTAATTGGCTACATTAGCTAGGTCCTGTATATTGAGCTGGTCCCTGAGTAAATCATGATTGATTGGTAACTGGTAACAAAGTAGCTTAGCAGCCGGCCCTGCAGTAGTGTCTCCCACACTCCAAGACAGACATAGTGCATCCCATCTGGCCCCATGGATTTGGACTCCTGGCCTGGTGGTCTATAGCAGCCCCCCACCAAGACATCACCCTTGTTGCTCTTCTCTCTGACCCTAACCCAGGGAATCTCAACAGGCCTATCTCCAGCTTCATACTGGAGCTGTAAGCAAGCATATGGCTCTTTTACATAAATTTGGGATTCCCAGCCTCCCCAGAGAATACCATATAGTTGATTTCCATGGGAAAGAAAACCTGAAACCCTGCTACCTAGTGTGGATGCCTCAGCTCTATAGAACCTGGATGTTAGGAGAACTACGTGAAAGGACTTCTCCAAAGAGAACTCCTTAGGTTTCTAGGACAGTCCACATAGCTTGGTTGCCCCAGAGATATATTGATATTGAATAGAATGAGGTAGTTAAATCAAAGGAAGTCTACGGAGTGGGGATTCCTAATTGCTGTTGACAATGGAATGAGGACTTGTATTATTCCTTCTCCAGAATATGGAGTGCTTGGCTGAAGAGCTTGAGCACCCATGGTACCTTGCTGTCGGGCAGTCTGCAAAGGTACCTTGCTATTGGCCATTAGCTTTGATAACTGCACCATTAACACATACAGAAAAATCCTGGAAGCCTAGGATAGCTGGCCATGCTACAGCCTGTATAGCAGCACAATCCCAGTGACCTGGATCCTGGAAGCCTTGTGTAACCTGGGTGTTATGTGGAAGGTACCCCCGCTTCAAATGGAAGGGATGTTAGCAGAAGTGTGTATGCTGTAGGGAGTGTAGCTGTGTAGCTACAGGCCAGCTCACCTTCTTCTCTGCAGAGCAGAGCAGACTAGGAGTCACAGTAATTCTTAGTTTATGGCTGTAAGTTATTTATGTATAACATTATACCTGTACATAGTTAATTCACCCAAACAAAAAGGCTCTAAATAACCCTAAACTCAAGCATAGTCCTATCCTCTGGACTTCAGATTAGTCTGTAACACAGACCCTTGACAGGGCCCCCTAGGCAGCAGGTAAAGGAGTACTTAATGATAAAGCATCAGGTTAATCCACAGACCAATGACACAAATAACAGACAATCATGGGTCAATAATTAAACATGCAATAAAGTCACATCAAATAAAGCATACATACCTAAAGATAACCATTATAAACCAATGGCAGGAAATACCTAACAATGATAGGACAATATATGAACATTTATAATGAGGTTATGTCAAATAGTACACACCTACATAAAATAATCAGTGCAATAAATGCCAACACAGGACAGCTTATACTTCTCTTATAATACAAAAATAAAGGTGCAGAATTACAACAGGAATTACAGTAGCATGGAAGAACAGAACACAATAATGGCACAGCAGCTGTGCCCAGCAAAGAAATGACAACCCAAGCAGGGACCCTGTCACATCTTACTATCACTTACGTTCCTCGGCTGGTGGGGCCCTTAACCCAGGAACCCCCACAAGAAGCAGGATCCATGGGTCCCTTTCTACACCCAGGGTGAATTGTTCCATCCCATCAGGGGCTTCCCCTCAGCTACCTGTAGCATGAAGGGGCCCTCCTCCCCTGTGGGAGTCCCCTTCCTGGATGACTCATGACTCCTGCAGGCTTGAAGGGGTTGGACTGATCTCTAGCAGTGTCTGTTGGATGGGCGAGGCTTTTCCTCTCTCTGCATGAAGGCCCAAGCTGCCTCTCTACCTCATGCACTGCCCTGTGCACTTAAGGGGCACCTGCCCCATGCAGGTGGGGGTGGGAACCAAAGTTGCCAAGGCAGCCTTTGGCATCCTGTCTGCTCTACAGCCCTGTACATCACTTTGTGCTCTGCTCCTGCCTTGTGCAGGGTTGGAGACCCACGCTACCCTGTGCAGCTGCCACAGTCTCATCAGCTCCTGGACCCTCTATACACCGTCCTGTGAATGGGGCACTCCAGCCCCTGTGCACTAGTCCTTGCACTGAATGGGGCTTGGCTCCTGCCTCATGCAAGTTTGGAGACCCAGACTGCCTCATGCAGTTGATGAGGTCCTGTCCACTCCAAGACCCTCCATGCACCAATCTGTGCACTGATGCCACAGCTCCCTTCATGGTGGGCTGGGATGAAGCCACTTGCTGCTTTCCCCTCAGCAGAGGTGTCTTCTGGGCACTTCTGGGGCAACTTATCTGTCCCGCTGGTCAGCTCTACCAGCTGTTCTGCGGCCCTCTTCATTATCCCTAGTTGAAGCCCTCATGTGCTGGGCACATTGGCTTTTTATTCCTTTTGGAGTCTCTTCTCCCAGACTGAAAATGTACCAAACAGGGAGCTCAAGCAGTTAGTTCCCTTTTCATGTCCTCTTTCCCACTTTGCCCCTGGGTCAGGGCAGGGCTGTCTTCTTCCTGCCATTCCCTGATTGGTGGAGAAGAGAAACTGCCTCCACCAATGGGAACCTGAGGCTGTCAGGCTCAAGCTAGCAATTTCAGCTGCCAGTGGAACTGACAGCCAGCCTGCCACACATGTAAGCCCTTTTTTGAGCACTCCACATTATAAGCCTTCCCTAAAGCACTTGGCACTAGACATATGTGTTCTGTGGCTCTGGATCAAGCTACAAATTGAAGCATCCTTGGAACTGCAGACCTTGGAAATAAGTGAATTGATTTTATGATCCAGTTTCATGGCTCTTGGACCCATATGTGAAGACCCTAGAAACATGGCCCAGTATAATTAAGATGACTGAAAGCTTCAGAGCCACTGGCTCTGAAGCTTTAGAAGAACTTTATTCAAGCAAAGCATCATGCTTGTATCTGCACACATTCCTAGGAACAACTGAAAATTAGGGAAGCGAGTAAGAACATTGTATAATTGTACCTTTATTGTGAGTTACACCAGGTAGAGTTATTCCATACTGGCCTATAGGGTATTTTATGTTCCTTGTTACTGTGCATACTAAACTAAGCTATGAAAAAATGGTAGGTTGTGGTTAGTTTTGCAATGTAGGCTCTTTCAAGGGGAGCTGCTGCAAGCACAAATAGAATTTTCTATCTGGCTGAACCTCTGTAACAAGAGCCAACTTGAGGGAGTTGCCACAAATATTTGGTGCTAAAATTTCTGGAGGAGGTGTTTTCCTGCATGCTGTTTGTAACCACCACTGTTCCAGGCTGTAAAAATATTGCTTAGATTGGCTGGTTACATTGAGACATAGTACATATCAGTGGCTTTTCCTCTAATGAGAAACCAACTTACAAGGCCCTTTTATTTATTTATTTATTTTTTACAGTTAGAGAGAGCTGAACAGCAATTAAATAGATAAGCATTGGCATTAAACAGTAATTCAAAAGATATATTTAATTGAGTTTGGGTGCTTGCATGAGCAGGAAAGAGAGAGAGAGTACAAGACAGAGATACTTTCATCTGTTACTTTCATTTGAATGAATTTGCATTCAGTTTCTTGTGTGTTTGTTAAACCACATGGTTCAACTTCTGATCTTGCTTCTCACTTCTTACAAATTATTACTAAGATTACTGATATAATTAAAATAATTTAGAAAAATCAGTCTGTTTGACTGTATGCTAAATGAATGTTGTAGTAAATTGGTCCCATGCATAGCAATGAGACAATACAAGAGGTACATAGGTCCCATACAGATGTCCTCTGGATCCTCTGGCTGTTTATATTCTCTGCACACAAAATAATTTATTATTCCCTAGGCTCAGCCCCATCAGAAATGGAAGTGGGGGAGGGGGGTAACCTTCCATGGTGAAGGATACAAATCTGAGGGGACCTCTGCATTTTGTAAATGGAAGGGGAAGAGCAAATTGCAAGCAAGATTCTAGCACCAGCTCATCTCTTCAGGGAGGGGCAGGTCTGCTTACTGGGTGCATCCAAATTCAGAATTAGGAGAGATAAGAAACTCTGGTGAGGAAGCAGATCCATTTATCATTAAAAAATAAAAGCCAGTCATTTGAAGTTTGTGGTATATTGTGGTTACATGTAGGTGCTAGGTCTCCAATTGTATTCCTGTACCATCTTCCAGACAGGGACAGAGAATTTCTTTGTGGACATTAGCAATTTTCAATCTAACATTCCCACAGTCTGCAAGTGTTAATATCCCCATTCAGTGGTGTGTACAGAAAACTGAACAGGGGTTAGACTGTACGTATATTGAAACAGGTGCAATCACACTGGGCAGTGTCCTGTCTCTCTCGCCTTGTACTCACTCTTCTGCGTTTGTCTGCTTCCATTCACTGTCTCTTGACCTAGCTTACATTTACCATCCTTTTACCTATATTAATGAAAATGCTGTCTTTTCTTTTTTGTGTTTGCATAGTGCCTTGATCATTCAGTCTATAATTAAAGTGTTACGGATCAATAATAGTAACAATAGTGGAGGTAACACTATTAGTATGTGATGTTAAAAGAAAACTGATCAAATCCCACTTTCACAGGGCTTAGCTGTTGGAGTTTTGACTCTCAGAAACTCATTAAATGTGTTATTTTTGTTGGGGAAGGAAGCTTAGGACATTGTAAACAATTTCATTTTTGTATGGAAAGTGTTACATTTGCAGATCAAAAAAGCACTTGCGAGTGTTGTTAATCTCAGACCCTGGTGTGTCAGAAAACTCATGGAGATCTGGCATACACTGTCCCAGCAAACAGTGTTAGCTCTTTGGAGCAATTTGGGGTTGGGGAAAGCAATGTTTTATCTCTTCTTAGTCAGATTCAGTACGAGCCTTAGACAGATCTGAGATGGCTTACAGTGATTTTCAGATTTTCATTAAAGGCCACTATGTGAATGCCCTCACTCCAACTCACTGTTTGTGCAGGTAAACTGATGGAAAGGGAGTGTTAATATATAAAAAAAGAGGGTAAAGTCTGCTGCAATAAAAATAAGAATAAATTAAGATCTATGTTATATAGGAGGGCAGATGAACTGATAGCAGTATTCCATTCCAGCCTTGCAGTCTACAACTCCACAGCCCTGTGATTTTAACTGTTAATGGACTTGAACTGTGACTATGATAGAGCTGTGATAAAAAATGTTCTCATTCTACTGTAACATTTGCTTTTTTCAGCAATAATGTCATCTCTATGGTTAACACAAGCAGCAAAAATTAAACTTCTGTCACAGAATTCATCTTCCTGGGATTTAGCAATACATCTGAACTGCAGGCTCTTCTCTTCCTGCTTTTTCTCCTGATCTACATTGTGACTGTGGCTGGGGCCATGCTCATCATTGTGCTGATTGTGGCTGATCAGCACCTTCACACCCCCGTGGTTTTTCTTCCTGGGGAACATGTCCTTCCTGGAGACCTGCTACAGTTACACCATCTTGACCAGGGTAATAATGCATATTTTGACACATGAAGAACATATTTCTTGTGTTTTCAAATCATGTATTTCTTTTGTTTCTGTGGGTGACAGATGCATTTGTTTTGCATGTTTTTCCTCCTGTGAACATGCAGCTAAGTCTTCATATGTATATTCATATTTGCTGGGATTCATAAGTTTCCATGATGCTAGACTGGATTCATGTTCAGAGCAACCCGGAACAGAATCAACCACATTAGCTTACAATTGATTGAATATTTTCCATATTCACATGAGAATAACAAAAGTAATCTAATATTGATAATTCTAGACTCAGTCTGACTACTTATGTAAATGTTGGTATGCTGACAGGATCCAAGTACAAATTACTGGTGGACAAAAGACACCATTCCTATTATGTTATTAAATATTTTAATGGAATTAGTAAAATATTTTGATGTTAATATTTTTGGCATTGACATTTTATGTTTTTGAAAAAGATTAACTCATCCACAATCCAATCAATGAAGAGATTTTGTGGGAAATATTTTCCCCACAAAAAAAAATCTGAATTTCTTTATTTTTAATTCAAGGATCAGCTTTTCTGAAGATTTTCTTGGTCTTTCTTTAAATAGGTTACCCTGCCGCACATTTGAATTAATACATAATAGTTTACATTATGCCCCTCCATTTTCTAATACCTGGTTTCCCTGTAACTTTTATCTAACATGTCAGTGCTGATTTTTTGATTTTCAATACACAATCATCACTTTGAAAGATGTATCTAAATTAATTAAGAATAAGATATGTCATTTTCATAAACTAATGAAGTAGGGACTAATCCAAAATAGGACTGGGCCAAAAACTGGGCACCAAAATCTATTACCACAAACCAAACAACTCTTATTCATCATCTTATAAACCTAAATTTGCTATGCTTCACTCTGTTTGCCCTGAGAATTCCCTCAATGTCTGCAGTTTTGCTTTCTATACATACCCAGAACTGCCCTGGCCTAGAAAGCAAAGCACCTTCTTTTTGCCCACACTCCATTTGGAGCTTAAGCAAAATTGTGTGCTAGTCTGAAGAAGGTAATCCAGTAGACATAGAGATAATGAATACACAACATCAGTTTTTGGTCTTGCAAAATGCAAGAGTAACTACTTTCTATTTAAAACATGGGGAAATGACTCCAAGTGTAGCAAAACCCCCAGTTTTTCTTTTTTTTAATTTATTTTAAAATGCATTCCCTCCCCTTCCCCAACCATTCTGACTTTTTCTCTCCCTCTATTCCCTATAGATAAGTATAAGTAGGCTAAGATGTAGGATAAGCTTTAATATATTATTTTAGTTAGTAAGTTTTATTTTTCTCTCCCCTCTTTGCAAATAAGTTCCCTGCTATTTTGATATCAATCCCCACTGTTTTATAAGTGGTAATTAATATGTTTTTAATGTTTTTATATTGTGTGATTACTGTTTTAGGCCTATATAAGTAAGTTAGCATAAGTCATGTCAAGTTTCCATTTTGTATGTCAAGCCTCCATCTTGTGTCCTCTGCCCAGGCATCCCCTATGTTGCAACTGTATGATTCATGTACCCCTCACATGTAAATTGGTTCCGGATGAATGACAGTGATTGGGAATGATTGAAATACAATGGTAGCAGGCCTCTACTGAATGGCCTGTAACAACCAGGCCATCACCTCACATTGATTCATTCAGGAACCATGGACCTCACCCAGGAACAAAGACAAGAACCCAGCATTTGAAAGACAGAAGACCCTGCAGAACCAGCAACTCGAACATTGTACCCCACCATTACAGACACCCGAAACTGCACCTCCCTGCATGAAGCACACATGATCAGTATGCCTGAGGCTGACCCTTGCCTGGGCATGCCTCTTGTCACTAGGGTCACACAAGGTCTGCCCCTATAAAAAGGGGCAGTGAAGACAGACCCAGTGGGACGCCCTCTCCATCTGGACCAGCACCATGCCACACCACCTATCCACCCAAGGCCCTGCTGGCGATCCCCCTCTGGACAACACCTACTGGGCAAGGACCCCTTTCCAGCCTGGATAGGTAGCTATCACCTCCCACCCCCTCTTCAACCAAGGACTTGGACTCTGCTTCTCTAATCTACCTGGACTCTAACCTTTCCACTGAGTCTCTTTCTCCTGCTGCTAGTGTGTGTGTGTGTGTGTGTGTGTGTGTGTGCGTGCGCACATGTGTGTGTGAGCCAATAACTTCATGGGGCTGTGTAGTGTGTTGTCTGTGTAATAAAACTGTTATTTGGAGCCCTAAGTTGGGTTTTGCTTTACTATGGTTTGGCCCTGCTCCAATCTCTGCTCCTCGCCACTCTAACTTCTGTCTCATTTCTTCTTTTCCTGCTTCTGGCTCACCGCCACCTCCAACACCTGTCCTGAGCTCCTCTCTCCCTCCAAATCCCCTATTTCTTTGCTAGTGTCTTATCCCCACTGCCTTTTCCTTTTGCCCTGAGCAACCAGGTTTCTGCCTCAGTTTCTTTCCTGGCTGTTTCCTCCTTGCCACCACTTATCTGCCCCCCCACCAATATCTTAGCTATCTGCCTCAGTTTCCAGTCCCAGTCTACCTTAAGTAAACACAAGCTTCAGTTCCTCAGCCAGCTTCTCCATGGTCCACCGGTTCTGGCAACTTTCACTCCCTACACTTTAACTCTCTCTCTCTCACCTGAAATTCCCCAAAGTATCCCAGGTACCCCAAGCACACACATACACACTGTACCATCCAAGTTAGGAACTTACTTGTGTGTATGTGTAGGTGGGTTGTATGGGTGTGAACTGGTGAGTGTGTGTATGTATATATATATATATGTCATTGCGTGCATGATATACGAGTTAGTGATCTGGGTCTAACTTCTGGGGTGTAAGTGTATGTGCTTGAATTGGTAATAGGTATGCATGTGCCTAAACTGGTTTGGATGTGTATATGCCTGAGCTGGTAGTGTGTGTGTGTGTGTGTGTGTGTGTGTGCACCTAATTGATTTGTGTGTTTGTATATGTGCAATTGTGTCACACCCTCCTGTCTAACAGCACAATATTGAGATCCTGAGATTTGGCCTGACCCCACAGGGCAACACAAGTGGATGGAGGGTCTTTCTTTGCAGACCTGATTCAAGCACTGATTCCAAGAGAAGCAGGATTTTAGATGCATCCAGGGCTTAGGTACTTATTAGCTAGCTCCCAACAATGCCCTACCTGGTCCTTTGAATTGCCCATCTCCTTCATAAAATGTATAAGGAACCTAGGTGGCTAAAACTGGTGTTCCACTCTAGGGTACAAACACTAAAAGTTAGAGTTTGCAGAACCTGTCTTGCAGGCACCCACTTTGTTTATTGGACCTAGCCTTTGTCTCTAGTGGGTTATGGAATAGAGAAGATCCCACACAATTTACTGATTCTTTTTGATGCACTGGCTGGGGGAGTAGTTAGTTGATTGCATGATTTCACAATGATTACGCACTTAATTCATACAACACAATTTTATTTTAAAATTCTTTGCTATGCATATAACACTGCTTAGCTTTAAGAAATACCACAAACATTAAGAACACAATAA